>NC_048576.1:3319048-3559048 GCF_013265735.2 Oncorhynchus mykiss | reverse complement strand
CATATGTATACACTGTTTTCTACACTATTCTACTGTATCTTAGTCTATGTATTACTCATCTCATATGTATATACTGTATTCTATACTATTCTACTGTATCTCAGTCTATGCCGCTCTGACATTGTACGTCTATATATGTATATATTCTTAAATCCTTTACTTAGAAGTGTGTGTATTGGGTATGTGTTGGGAAATTGTTGGATATTACTTGTTAGATATTACTGCACTTTCGGAGCTAGAAACACAAGCATTTCAATACACACGCTATAACATCTGCTGCACAGGTGTATGTGACCAATAACATCTACTAACCATGTGTATGTGACCATTAACATCTGCTAACCATGTGTATGTGACCATTAACATCTGCTAACCATGTGTATGTGACCATTAACATCTGCTAACCATGTGAACAATAACATCTGCTAACCATGTGTATGTGACCATTAACATCTGCTAACCATGTGTATGTGACCATTAACATCTGCTAACCATGTGTATGTGACCATTAACATCTGCTAACCATGTGTATGTGACCATTAACATCTGCTAACCATGTGTATGTGACCATTAACATCTGCTAAACATGTGTATGTGACCATTAACATCCTCTAACCATGTGTATGTGACCATTAACATCTGCTAACCATGTGTATGTGACCATTAACATCTGCTAACCATGTGTATGTGAACAATAACATCTGCTAACCATGTGTATGTGACCATTAACATCTGCTAACCATGTGTATGTGACCATTAACATCTGCTAACCATGTGTATGTGACCATTAACATCTGCTAACCATGTGACCAATAACATCTGCTAACCATGTGTATGTGACCATTAACATCTGCTAACCATGTGTATGTGACCATTAACATCTGCTAACCATGTGTATGTGACCATTAACATCTGCTAACCATGTGTATGTGACCAATAACATCTGCTAACCATGTGTATGTGACCATTAACATCTGCTAACCATGTGTATGTGACCAATAACATCTGCTAACCATGTGTATCTGACCATTAACATCTGCTAACCATGTGTATGTGACCATTAACATCTGCTAACCATGTGTATGTGACCATTAACATCTGCTAACCATGTGACCAATAACATCTGCTAACCATGTGTATGTGACCATTAACATCTGCTAACCATGTGTATGTGACCATTAACATCTGCTAACCATGTGTATGTGACCATTAACATCTGCTAACCATGTGTATGTGACCATTAACATCTGCTAACCATGTGTATGTGACCAATAACATCTGCTAACCATGTGTATGTGACCATTAACATCTGCTAACCATGTGTATGTGACCAATAACATCTGCTAACCATGTGTATGTGACCATTAACATCTGCTAACCATGTGTATGTGACCATTAACATCTGCTAACCATGTGTATGTGACCATTAACATCTGCTAACCATGTGTATGTGACCATTAACATCTGCTAACCATGTGTATGTGACCAATAACATCTGCTAACCATGTGTATGTGACCATTAACATCTGCTAACCATGTGTATGTGACCAATAACATCTGCTAACCATGTGTATGTGACCATTAACATCTGCTAGCCATGTGTATGTGACCATTAACATCTGCTAACCATGTGTATGTGACCATTAACATCTGCTAACCATGTGACCAATAACATCTGCTAACCATGTGTATGTGACCATTAACATCTGCTAACCATGTGTATGTGACCATTAACATCTGCTAACCATGTGTATGTGACCATTAACATCTGCTAACCATGTGTATGTGACCATTAACATCTGCTAACCATGTGTATGTGACCATTAACATATGCTAACCATGTGTATGTGACCATTAACATCTGCTAACCATGTGTATGTGACCATTAACATCTGCTAGCCATGTGTATGTGACCATTAACATCTGCTAACCATGTGTATGTGACCAATAACATCTGCTGAACAGGTGTATGTGACCAATAACATCTGCTGAACAGGTGTATGTGACCAATAACATCTGCTGAACAGGTGTATGTGACCAATAACATCTGCTAACCATGTGTATGTGACCATTAACATCCTCTAACCATGTGTATGTGACCATTAACATCTGCTAACCATGTGTATGTGACCATTAACATCTGCTAACCATGTGTATGTGACCAATAACATCTGCTAACCATGTGTATGTGACCATTAACATCTGCTAACCATGTGTATGTGACCATTAACATCTGCTAACCATGTGTATGTGACCATTAACATCTGCTAACCATGTGACCAATAACATCTGCTAACCATGTGTATGTGACCATTAACATCTGCTAACCATGTGTATGTGACCATTAACATCTGCTAACCATGTGTATGTGACCATTAACATCTGCTAACCATGTGTATGTGACCAATAACATCTGCTAACCATGTGTATGTGACCATTAACATCTGCTAACCATGTGTATGTGACCAATAACATCTGCTAACCATGTGTATCTGACCATTAACATCTGCTAACCATGTGTATGTGACCATTAACATCTGCTAACCATGTGTATGTGACCATTAACATCTGCTAACCATGTGTATGTGACCATTAACATCTGCTAACCATGTGACCAATAACATCTGCTAACCATGTGTATGTGACCATTAACATCTGCTAACCATGTGTATGTGACCATTAACATCTGCTAACCATGTGTATGTGACCATTAACATCTGCTAACCATGTGTATGTGACCATTAACATCTGCTAACCATGTGTATGTGACCAATAACATCTGCTAACCATGTGTATGTGACCATTAACATCTGCTAACCATGTGTATGTGACCAATAACATCTGCTAACCATGTGTATGTGACCATTAACATCTGCTAACCATGTGTATGTGACCATTAACATCTGCTAGCCATGTGTATGTGACCATTAACATCTGCTAACCATGTGTATGTGACCATTAACATCTGCTAACCATGTGTATGTGAACAATAACATCTGCTAACCATGTGTATGTGACCATTAACATCTGCTAACCATGTGTATGTGACCAATAACATCTGCTAACCATGTGTATGTGACCATTAACATCTGCTAGCCATGTGTATGTGACCATTAACATCTGCTAACCATGTGTATGTGACCATTAACATCTGCTAACCATGTGACCAGTAACATCTGCTAACCATGTGTATGTGACCATTAACATCTGCTAACCATGTGTATGTGACCATTAACATCTGCTAACCATGTGTATGTGACCATTAACATCTGCTAACCATGTGTATGTGACCATTAACATCTGCTAACCATGTGTATGTGACCATTAACATCTGCTAACCATGTGTATGTGACCATTAACATCTGCTAACCATGTGTATGTGACCATTAACATCTGCTAGCCATGTGTATGTGACCATTAACATCTGCTAACCATGTGTATGTGACCAATAACATCTGCTGAACAGGTGTATGTGACCAACAACATCTGCTGAACAGGTGTATGTGACCAATAACATCTGCTGACCAGGTGTATGTGATTAATAACATCTGCTGAACAGGTGTATGTGATTAATAAATGTGATTTGATTGGACTTTTTACTACTTACTACTAACCCTAACCCTAACCCTAACCCTACTTACTACTAACCCTAACCCTAACCCTAACCCTAACCCTAACCCTACTTACTACTAACCCTAACCCTAACCCTAACCCTAACCCTACTTACTACTAACCCTAACCCTAACCCTAACCCTAACCCTACTTACTACTAACCCTAACCCTAACCCTAACCCTAACCCTTTCCCTAACCCTAACCCTTCCTCTAACCCAATCCTTAACAGTGACTATGCATATCATCTTAAATGGAATGATGGACAACCACGAATGAATACATACCATGCAAAATGTAAGATATCAGACTAAATGGAGTATCTCGTATTTACCTAAAGAATAATACAACATTCTCAGGTTGGATATAAATGCCTAAAGGCCGAGACAATAAGAAGACACAGTGGCAGAATACAGTACAGAGATTTAAATAAAACCAGAACTCTAAATCCCTATCTCCATCCATGGCTACTTTAGGAAAGGGACCATTTTTTCTAGCTAGCTAGCAACTGGAGGACAACAACACAACGAGATGCAACAATTTGTTCTATCAATGATGTGTTTCTCTCGATGTGTAGCCACTTCCCTTCACACGTTCTATTGGTGAGCCAGGACCAATCACAGTTGAGATCACTTAGTTTAGCTCAACAATGATTGGCTATTATTTTATACTTTGTTTTATCAAGGGAGGCCAAATGCTCGCTGGCTTTCCTTGGATTCAATGCTACAGGCGGCAACAATCTCGTACTCTTTTTTGACTAGACGGCATCAGATAGATGGGCTACACTTACAGAGACAGGGGGGTGCTCGCTCGGATGCTTTCTCCAGAGAGATACATTCAGCCTCTTGCGAATTTACAAAAAATATGAAACAAAGGGAGAAAAGACTAATCATTCTTTTTTTATTTTTGTACATTTTTTGGGGAATGCTGGCTTCCCTTGTAGTGGCGACCCGACATTCAGGGCAGCTGAGGCAAAAAACTAAAACATTTATAATAAAGTTGGCTTTACACACATACTTCCACACAAACAGTAGGTATCCTAATCACATACTTCCACACAAGCAGTAGATATCCTACACACATACTTCCACACAAACAGTAGGTATCCTACTCACATACTACCACACAAACAGTAGGTATCCTACGCACATTCTTCCACACAAACAGTAGGTATCCTACACACATACTACCACACAAACAGTAAGTATCCTAATCACATACTACTACACAAACAGTAGGTATCCTACACACATACTTCCACACAAACAGTAAGTATCCTAATCACATACTACTACACAAACAGTAGGTATCCTAATCACATACTTCCACACAAACAGTAGGTATCCTACACACATACTTCCACACAAACAATAGGTATCCTACACACATACTTCCACACAAACCGTAGGTATCCTACACACATACTTCCACACAAACAGTAGGTATCCTACACACATACTTCCACACAAACCGTAGGTATCCTACACACATACTTCCACACAAACAGTAGGTATCCTACACACATACTTCCACACAAACAGTAGGTATCCTACACACATACTTCCACACAAACAGTAAGTATCCTAATCACATACTACTACACAAACAGTAGGTATCCTACACACATACTTCCACACAAACCGTAGGTATCCTACACACATACTACCACACAAACAGTAGGTATCCTAATCACATACTTCCACACAAACAGTAAGTATCCTAATCACATACTTCCACACAAACAGTAAGTATCCTAATCACATACTTCCACACAAACAGTAGGTATCCTACACACATACTTCCACACAAACAGTAGGTATCCTACACACATACTTCCACACAAACAGTAGGTATCCTACACACATACTTCCACACAAACAGTAGGTATCCTACACACATACTTCCACACAAACAGTAGGTATCCTACACACATACTTCCACACAAACCGTAGGTATCCTACACACATACTTCCACACAAACAGTAGGTATCCTACACACATACTTCCACACAAACAGTAGGTATCCTACACACATGCTGTACTTCCACACAAACAGTAGATATCCTACACACATACTTCCACACAAACAGTAGGTATCCTAATCACATACTTCCACACAAACAGTAGGTATCCTACACACATGCTGTCCTTCCACACAAACAGTAGGTATCCTACACACATGCTGTACTTCCACACAAACAGTAGATATCCTAAATACATACTTCCACACAAACAGTAGGTATCCTAATCACATACTTCCACACAAACAGTAGATATCCTACACACATACTTCCACACAAACAGTAGATATCCTACACACATACTACCACACAAACAGTAGGTATCCTAATCACATACTTCCACACAAACAGTAGGTATCCTACACACATACTACCACACAAACAGTAGGTATCCTAATCACATACTTCCACACAAACAGTAGATATCCTACACACATACTACCACACAAACAGTAAGTATCCTACACACATACTACCACACAAACAGTAGGTATCCTACACACATACTTCCACACAAACAGTAGATATCCTACACACATACTACCACACAAACAGTAAGTATCCTACACACATACTACCACACAAACAGTAGATATCCTACACACATACTACCACACAAACAGTAAGTATCCTACACACATACTACCACACAAACAGTAGGTATCCTAATCACATACTTCCACACAAACAGTAGATATCCTACACACATACTTCCACACAAACAGTAGATATCCTACTCACATACTTCCACACAAACAGTAGGTATCCTAATCACATACTTCCACACAAACAGTAGGTATCCTACACACATACTTCCACACAAACAGTAGGTATCCTACACACATACTACTACACCAACAGTAGGTGAGTTTTATCCTTCTCCATAGTTCTCACCACTGTGTATCACTACCCAGCCGACAGTTCCATTCCCCCGAGATGAGGGAAACCTTGAGAAGTACTCTTTATGCTCTCATAGGTTCCTCAGAGGCCTAGCCAGTTCGGTCCAAACACAGTTTTAATTGTTCTACGGTATTTTCCTTCGGCCCCCACATACAAGTTCAAATCCTGAGCTACGCCTTGCTCAGACAGTCTGTTTTTCCACTAATACAGATACATTGTTTAACCTAATTCTGACTAAAACTACACGCATCATCAAATTATAATTTTATGATTCTAATCAATTTCATACAGTTATAAGGTTTCAGAGTGGAATTACTTTATCATTACCTTTCAACATATACATTATTTTATCAGAATAAAGCCACAAAAAAACATGGCCTCTATCTTGATAAGGTAGCTAGCTGCAAGGTATTTCAGCCCAGCTCAGTGCTTTCAGTGGTGGAGGGGAAGCCAACGGAAGCCAAGAGCGTAGGTGTTGGTAATCTTCTCTTGTTGCACCACGACTGGCTCAGTGTTCTGTCACTTATAAGCAGTGGTGATTTTAGTATGTAAATATTGGTGGGTCAAGATAAATAACTGGAATGAATGCCAGCAAAGCCACTACACTACACTACACAACATAGCACTAAATAATACATTAATTGCATTATAACGATGACAAACGGTGCACACAAACTGTTAGGGCCGATATAAAGCTGTCCCATCACCTTACCTCTGCTACACCTGGTTATCAGCCGAGTCTTGTCTGGCAGCGAAACAGTTCATTCAACCTCATTTACTGCCTTTTAAAAAAACGGGCTGATATGGCTGACTTGCTTAAACAAATGTGGTTTCTACTGACAATTGAGATGTAAAAACTATGGCATTAAGGGGACAACGAGCGGACAAGAGGCTGTCTGTAATTTCGGTTGAGACATTAATGAGCGAACTAGGACTGACGTAGTCAATATAACTATTTGTTCAGAACTTTGAAATGTACAGAGACAGAAGTCAGAACATGGGCCGTTCGTACAGTATTCTCCCTGTACACCAAGCCAGAACAATAGGATAAATAAAGGGGGCAGATAAGCATGCAATCAAAGCGCTTACAATATTTGAGGAGGACATTTCTCTAAAACAGGCTATAGGCTACATGTGCACCACCAAGTCAGAACAGTAGGCTAAATTATGAAAAGAAAAGGGACCACACATGAGTTACTAACAGCTTACTAGTTAAAACCTCTTAAGGATCCACCCCTTTTTTTTAAAACAATTTTCGCCTAAAATGACATACCCAAATCTAACTGCCTGTAACTCAGGCCCTGAAACAAGGATATGCATATTCTTGGTACCATTTGAAAGGAAACACTTTGACTTTTATGTAAATGTGAAAGGAATGTAGCAGAACACAATAGATAAAAGATGAAAAGATGGTAGAAGATAATACAAAGAAAAAAACAACCAGTCTTTTGTATTTCTTTGTTTGTACCATCATCTTTGAAATGCAAGAAAAAGGCCATAATGTATTATTACAGCCCAGGTGCAATTTAGATTTTAGCCACTAGATGGCATCAGTGTATGTGTAACGTTTTAGTCTGAACCATTGCGTTTTGGTTTGAAATGTTGTATCAAGACTGCCCAAATGTGCCTAATTTGTTTATTAATAACTTTTCATGTTCCAACAATAGCATGGTATTATTTCACTGTAATAGCTACTGTAAATTGGACAGTGCAGTTAGATTAATAAGAGTTTAAGTTTTCTGCCAATATTCTCAGTAATCAATTTTAGATTTGTATGTGTAAAGTTGTTGTTGCTCACTGGTCATCTATTCTGTTATTGAGTGCATGTTTGTTTATTTCATGTGTAACTCTGTGTTGTTGTTTGTGTTGAACTGCTTTGCTTTATCTTGGCCAGGTCGCAGTTGTAAATGAGAACTTGTTATTTAACCTGGTGAAATAAAGGTGAAATAAAAAAATATAAAATAATGATTTGATTTGATTTGGATTATCCAAACACACTGTACTACTTCTACTGTCCACTAGATGGTAGTCACTATCCAAACACACTGTACCACTTCTACTGTCCACTAGATGGTAGTCACTATCCAAACACACTGTACTACTTCTACTGTCCACTAGATGGTAGTCACTATCCAAACACACTGTACTACTTCTACTGTCCACTAGATGGTAGTCACTATCCAAACACACTGTACTACTTCTACTGTCCACTAGATGGTAGTCACTATCCAAACACACTGTACTACTTCTACTGTCCACTAGATGGTAGTCACTATCCAAACACACTGTACTACTTCTACTGTCCACTAGATGGTAGTCACTATCCAAACACACTGTACTACTTCTATTGTCCACTAGATGGTAGTCACTATCCAAACACACTGTACTACTTCTACTGTCCACTAGATGGTAGTCACTATCCAAACACACTGTACTACTTCTACTGTCCACTAGATGGTAGTCGCTATCCAAACACACTGTACTACTTCTACTGTCCACTAGATGGTAGTCACTATCCAAACACACTGTACTACTTCTACTGTCCACTAGATGGTAGTCACTATCCAAACACACTGTACCACTTCTACTGTCCACTAGATGGTAGTCACTATCCAAACACACTGTACTACTTCTACTGTCCACTAGATGGTAGTCACTAGCCAAACACACTGTACTACTTCTACTGTCCACTAGATGGTAGTCACTATCCAAACACACTGTACTACTTCTACTGTCCACTAGATGGTAGTCACTATCCAAACACACTGTACCACTTCTACTGTCCACTAGATGGTAGTCACTATCCAAACACACTGTACTACTTCTACTGTCCACTAGATGGTAGTCACTAGCCAAACACACTGTACTACTTCTACTGTCCACTAGATGGTAGTCACTATCCAAACACACTGTACTACTTCTACTGTCCACTAGATGGTAGTCACTATCCAAACACACTGTACTACTTCTACTGTCCACTAGATGGTAGTCACTATCCAAACACACTGTACTACTTCTACTGTCCAATAGATGGTAGTCGCTATCCAAACACACTGTACTACTTCTACTGTCCACTAGATGGTAGTCACTATCCAAACACACTGTACTACTTCTACTGTCCACTAGATGGTAGTCACTATCCAAACACACTGTACCACTTCTACTGTCCACTAGATGGTAGTCACTATCCAAACACACTGTACTACTTCTACTGTCCACTAGATGGTAGTCACTATCCAAACACACTGTACCACTTCTACTGTCCACTAGATGGTAGTCACTATCCAAACACACTGTACTACTTCTACTGTCCACTAGATGGTAGTCACTAGCCAAACACACTGTACTACTTCTACTGTCCACTAGATGGTAGTCACTATCCAAACACACTGTACTACTTCTACTGTCCACTAGATGGTAGTCACTATCCAAACACACTGTACTACTTCTACTGTCCACTAGATGGTAGTCACTATCCAAACACACTGTACTACTTCTACTGTCCACTAGATGGTAGTCGCTATCCAAACACACTGTACTACTTCTACTGTCCACTAGATGGTAGTCACTATCCAAACACACTGTACTACTTCTACTGTCCACTAGATGGTAGTCACTATCCAAACACACTGTACCACTTCTACTGTCCACTAGATGGTAGTCACTATCCAAACACACTGTACTACTTCTACTGTCCACTAGATGGTAGTCACTATCCAAACACACTGTACCACTTCTACTGTCCACTAGATGGTAGTCACTATCCAAACACACTGTACTACTTCTACTTCCGGCGCCGACAGAGATGGCCGCCTCGCTTCGCGTTCCTAGGAAACTATGCAGTTTTTTGTTTTTTTACGTGTTATTTCTTACATTAGTACCCCAGGTCATCTTAGGTTTCATTACATACAGTCGAGAAGAACTACTGAATATAAGATCAGCATCAACTCACCATCAGTACGACCAAGAATATGTTTTTCGCGACGCGGATCCTGTGTCCTGCCTTACAAACAGGACAACGGAGTGGATCCTATGCAGCGACCCAAAAAAACGACTCCGAAAGAGAGGGAAACGAGGCGGTCTTCTGGTCAGACTCCGGAGACGGGCACAGCGCGCACCACTCCCTAGCATTCTTCTTGCCAATGTCCAGTCTCTTGACAACAAGGTTGATGAAATCCGAGCAAGGGTAGCATTCCAGAGGGACATCAGAGACTGTAACGTTCTTTGCTTCACGGAAACGTGGCTTACTGGAGAGACGCTATCCGAAGCGGTGCAGCCAACAGGTTTCTCCACGCATCGCGCAGACAGGAAAAAACATCTTTCTGGTAAAAAGAGGGGCGGGGGCGTATGCCTTATGACTAACGTGACATGGTGCGATGAAAGAAACATACAGGAACTCAAATCCTTCTGTTCACCTGATTTAGAATTCCTCACAATCAAATGTAGACCGCATTATCTACCAAGAGAATTCTCTTAGATTATAATCACAGCCGTATATATCCCCCCCCAAGCAGACACATCGATGGCTCTGAACGAACTTTATTTAACCCTCTGCAAACTGGAAACAATTTATCCGGAGGCTGCATTCATTGTAGCTGGGGATTTTAACAAGGCTAATCTGAAAACAAGACTCCCCAAATTTTATCAGCATATCGATTGCGCAACCAGGGGAGGAAAGACCTTGGACCATTGTTACTCTAACTTCCGCGACGCATATAAGGCCCTGCCCCGCCCCCCTTTCGGAAAAGCTGACCACGACTCCATTTTGTTGATCCCTGCCTACAGACAGAAACTAAAACAAGAGGCTCCCACGCTGAGGTCTGTCCAACGCTGGTCCGACCAAGCTGACTCCACACTCCAAGACTGCTTCCATCACGTGGACTGGGAGATGTTTCGTATTGCGTCAGATAACAACATTGACGAATACGCTGATTCGGTGTGCGAGTTCATTAGAACGTGCGTTGAAGATGTCGTTCCCATAGCAACGATTAAAACATTCCCTAACCAGAAACCGTGGATTGATGGCAGCATTCGTGTGAAACTGAAAGCGCGAACCACTGCTTTTAATCAGGGCAAGGTGTCTGGTAACATGACCGAATACAAACAGTGTAGCTATTCCCTCCGCAAGGCTATCAAACAAGCTAAGCGCCAGTACAGAGACAAAGTAGAATCTCAATTCAACGGCTCAGACACAAGAGGCATGTGGCAGGGTCTACAGTCAATCACGGACTACAGGAAGAAACCCAGCCCAGTCACGGACCAGGATGTCTTGCTCCCAGGCAGACTAAATAACTTTTTTGCCCGCTTTGAGGACAATACAGTGCCACTGACACGGCCTGCAACGAAAACATGCGGTCTCTCCTTCACTGCAGCCGAGGTGAGTAAGACATTTAAACGTGTTAACCCTCGCAAGGCTGCAGGCCCAGATGGCATCCCCAGCCGCGCCCTCAGAGCATGCGCAGACCAGCTGGCCGGTGTGTTTACGGACATATTCAATCAATCCCTATACCAGTCTGCTGTTCCCACATGCTTCAAGAGGGCCACCATTGTTCCTGTTCCCAAGAAAGCTAAGGTAACTGAGCTAAATGACTACCGCCCCGTAGCACTCACATCCGTCATCATGAAGTGCTTTGAGAGACTAGTCAAGGACCATATCACCTCCACCCTACCTGACACCCTAGACCCACTCCAATTTGCTTACCGCCCAAATAGGTCCACAGACGATGCAATCTCAACCACACTGCACACTGCCCTAACCCATCTGGACAAGAGGAATACCTATGTGAGAATGCTGTTCATCGACTACAGCTCGGCATTCAACACCATAGTACCCTCCAAGCTCGTCATCAAGCTCGAGACCCTGGGTCTCGACCCCGCCCTTGTGCAACTGGACTTCCTGACGGGCCGCCCCCAGGTGGTGAGGGTAGGCAACAACATCTCCTCCCCGCTGATCCTCAACACTGGGGCCCCACAAGGTTGCGTTCTGAGCCCTCTCCTGTACTCCCTGTTCACCCACGACTGCGTGGCCACGCACGCCTCCAACTCAATCATCAAGTTTGCGGACGACACAACAGTGGTAGGCTTGATTACCAACAACGATGAGACGGCCTACAGGGAGGAGGTGAGGGCCCTCGGAGTGTGGTGTCAGGAAAACAACCTCACACTCAACGTCAACAAAACTAAGGAGATGATTGTGGACTTCAGGAAACAGCAGAGGGAACACCCCCCTATCCACATCGATGGAACAGTAGTGGAGAGGGTAGCAAGTTTTAAGTTCCTCGGCATACACATCACAGACAAACTGAATTGGTCCACTCACACAGACAGCATCGTGAAGAAGGCGCAGCAGCGCCTCTTCAACCTCAGGAGGCTGAAGAAATTCGGCTTGTCACCAAAAGCACTCACAAACTTCTACAGATGCACAATCGAGAGCATCCTGGCGGGCTGTATCACCGCCTGGTATGGCAACTGCACCGCCCTCAACCGTAAGGCTCTCCAGAGGGTAGTGAGGTCTGCACAACGCATCACCGGGGGCAAACTACCTGCCCTCCAGGACACCTACACCACCCGATGTCACAGGAAGGCCATAAAGATCATCAAGGACATCAACCACCCGAGCCACTGCCTGTTCACCCCGCTATCATCCAGAAGGCGAGGTCAGTACAGGTGCATCAAAGCTGGGACCGAGAGACTGAAAAACAGCTTCTATCTCAAGGCCATCAGACTGTTAAACAGCCACCACTAACACTGAGTGGCTGCTGCCAACACACTGACACTGACTCAACTCCAGCCACTTTAATAATGGGAATTGATGGGAAATGATGTAAATATATCACTAGCCACTTTAAACAATGCTACCTTATATAAATGTTACTTACCCTACATTATTCATCTCATATGCATACGTATATACTGTACTCTATATCATCGACGGTATCCTTATGTAATACATGTATCACTAGCCACTTTATACTATACTATGCCACTTTGTTTACATACTCATCTCATTTGTACTTACTGTACCCGATACCATCTACTGTATCTTGCCTATGCTGCTCTGTACCATCACTCATTCATATATCCTTATGTACATATTCTTTATCCCCTTACACTGTGTACAAGACAGTAGTTTTGGAATTGTTAGTTAGATTACTTGTTATTACTGCATTGTCGGAACTAGAAGCACAAGCATTTCGCTACACTCGCATTAACATCTGCTAACCATGTGTATGTGACAAATAAAATTTGATTTGATTTGATTTGATTTGATTTGATTTTCACTATCCAAACACACTGTACTACTTCTACTGTCCACTAGATGGTAGTCACTATCCAAACACACTGTACTACTTCTACTGTCCACTAGATG
Organism: Oncorhynchus mykiss; assembly: GCF_013265735.2. Classification (NCBI taxonomy): domain Eukaryota; kingdom Metazoa; phylum Chordata; class Actinopteri; order Salmoniformes; family Salmonidae; genus Oncorhynchus; species Oncorhynchus mykiss. The sequence continues at coordinate 3,545,148 of NC_048576.1, read as the reverse complement.
GTAGTCACTAGCCAAACACACATTGAGCCTGTGTTGGACATGCTCTATCAATGGTACAACATTTCAAGTTCCATTGTCGAGGAAATAAACAAATCTTCTAGGGTAAAGGACTGAAGATATAGATTAGGCAAATAGTATCAAAATATCACAATTATTTTTTAGCCTTTATTAACAAATATCTCAACTTGGAAAAGAGATGTAAATATCAGGTTAAATAAATGATAACTAAAACATGACTTTACTGGGGATGTAGTATGTGTAGATCCCAGTTTCAGCCAGAAGGCTAAAGGGTAAATCATGTTATGCCACCTCAGGGGGAACTCTCACTCAAAGGGCTTTTCCTTCTCTCGTCAGCCCAGCCAGAACAGAGAGAGGTTACAGTAGGCTACAGTAAACGTGGCAGCAGTGATTAGGACACAGCCAGGAGCCAGGAGACCAAACTGCTGCTGTTTTCTTTCTATTTGTGGAGCTCTCTGTCTTTGTTTAAACTCTGTCTTATTTTAAAGTCTGTGTTATTTTAAACCTTTAAATACCAAAAGGTCACAATCACCATTCATCCCTCCCTCCCTCCCCCACTGCATATCTCCCTCTCTCCCTACCTCATTCGTCCCTCTCTCACTACTCACTCCTTCCCTCCCTCTCTCCTTACCTTATTCATCCCGCTCTCACTACTCTCTCCCTCCCTCCCTCTCTCCTTACCTTATTCATCCCGCTCTCACTACTCCCTCCCTCCCTCCCTCCCTCCCTCCCTCCCTCCCTCCCTCCCTCCCTCCCTCCCTCCCTCCCTCCCTCCCTCCCCCCTCCCTCCCTCCCTCTCTCCTTACCTCATTCATCCCTCTCTCACTACTCTCTCCCTCCCTCCCTCTCTCCTTACCTCATTCATCCCTCCCTCCCTCCCTCCCTCCCTCCCTCCCTCCCTCCCTCCCTCCCTCCCTCCCTCCCTCCCTCCCTCCCTTCCTCCCTCATTCATCCCTCTCTCACTACTCTCTCCCTCCCTCCCTCTCTCCTTACCTCATTCATCCCTCTCTCGCTACTGAATTCAACTCAATTCAATTCAAGGGACTTTATTGTCATGGGAAACACATGTTAACATTGCTAAAGCAAGTGAAGTAAATAATAAACCAAAGTGAGATAAACAATACAAATGAAGAGTAAACATTGAAGAGTAAACATTGCACTCCCAAAGTTCCAAAATAATAAAGACATTTAAAATGTAATGTTATGTCTATATACAGTGTTGTAACAATGTGCAAATGGTTAAAGTACAAAAGGGAAAATAAATAAGCATAAATATAGGTAGTATTTACAATGGTGTTTGTTCTTCACTGGTTGCCCTTTTCTTGTGGCAACAGGTCACAAATCTTGCTGCTGTGATGGAACACTGTGGTATTTCACCCAGTAGATATGGGAGTTTATCAAAATTGGGTTTGTTTTCGAATTCTTTGTGGATCTGTGTAATCTGAGGGAAATATGTGTCTCTAATATGGTCATACATTTGGCAGGAGGTTAGGAAGTGCAGCTCAGTTTCCACCTAATGTTGTACTCTCTCTCCCTTCCTTTCTCACTACTCTCTCCCTTCCTCTCTCCCTACCTCATTCGTCCCTCTCTCACTACTCTCTCCCTCCCTCATTCATCCCTCTCTCACTAGTCTCTCCCTCCCTCCCTCTCTCCTTACCTCATTCATCCCTCTCTCGCTTCTCTCTCTCTCCCTCTCTCATTAGCCCATCCATCCCTTTAATGGAAGCTTCCAACATAATCCAGGTAGAATCAGGAATTCCCCAGGACAGGATTCCCCTTACTTTTTCAATCTTTACTAATGACAAAAGATTGAGTAAAGCCAGAGTTTCTATGTATGTGGATATCTCACTATACACACTATACACGTCAGCTACCATAGTGACTGAAATGACTGCAACACTCAACAAAGAGCTTCAGTTAGTTTCAGAGTGGGTGGCAAGGAATAAGTTAGCCCTAAATATTTATAAGACTAAAAGCATTGTATTTGGAACAAATCATTCACTTGTATTGAGAACTTTGAGTAAAGCCAGTGTGTCTACGTATGCGGATGACTCAACACTATACACGTTATGCAGTTTTAAGAAAATACAACAAAAAAAGTAAGAACAACAAACAATTAAAGAGCAGCAGTAAATAACAATTGTGGTGAAATATACAGGGGGTATATAGAGTCAATGTGGAGGCTATATACAGGGGGTATATAGAGTCAATGTGGAGGCTATATACAGGGGGTATATAGAGTCAATGTGGAGGCTATATACAGGGGGTATATAGAGTCAATGTGGAGGCTATATACAGGGGGTATATAGAGTCAATGTGGTGATATATACAGGGGGTATATAGAGTCAATGTGGAGGCTATATACAGGGTGTTACGGTACAGAGTCAATGTGGAGGCTATATACAGGGGGTATATAGAGTCAATGTGGAGGCTATATACAGGGGGTATATAGAGTCAATGTGGAGGCTATATACAGGGGGTATATAGAGTCAATGTGGTGATATATACAGGGGGTATATAGAGTCAATGTGGAGGCTATATACAGGGTGTATATAGAGTCAATGTGGAGGCTATATACAGGGTGTATATAGAGTCAATGTGGTGATATATACAGGGTGTATATAGAGTCAATGTGGAGGCTATATACAGGGTGTATATAGAGTCAATGTGGTGATATATACAGGGTGTATATAGAGTCAATGTGGTGATATATACAGGGTGTATATAGAGTCAATGTGGAGGCTATATACAGGGTGTATATAGAGTCAATGTGGTGATATATACAGGGTGTATATAGAGTCAATGTGGAGGCTATATACAGGGTGTATATAGAGTCAATGTGGAGGCTATATACAGGGTGTATATAGAGTCAATGTGGTGATATATACAGGGGGTATATAGAGTCAATGTGGAGTCTATATACAGGGGGTATATAGAGTCAATGTGGAGGCTATATACAGGGGGTATATAGAGTCAATGTGGTGATATATACAGGGGGTATATAGAGTCAATGTGGAGGCTATATACAGGGGGTATATAGAGTCAATGTGGAGGCTATATACAGGGTGTATATAGAGTCAATGTGGAGGCTATATACAGGGTGTATATAGAGTCAATGTGGAGGCTATATACAGGGGGTATATAGAGTCAATGTGGAGGCTATATACAGGGTGTATATAGAGTCAATGTGGAGGCTATATACAGGGGGTATATAGAGTCAATGTGGAGGCTATATACAGGGGGTATATAGAGTCAATGTGGTGATATATACAGGGTGTATATAGAGTCAATGTGGAGGCTATATACAGGGGGTATATAGAGTCAATGTGGTGATATATACAGGGGGTATATAGAGTCAATGTGGTGATATATACAGGGGGTATATAGAGTCAATGTGGAGGCTATATACAGGGGGTATATAGAGTCAATGTGGAGGCTATATACAGGGGGTATATAGAGTCAATGTGGTGATATATACAGGGTGTATATAGAGTCAATGTGGAGGCTATATACAGGGGGTATATAGAGTCAATGTGGTGATATATACAGGGGGTATATAGAGTCAATGTGGTGATATATACAGGGGGTATATAGAGTCAATGTGGAGGCTATATACAGGGGGTATATAGAGTCAATGTGGAGGCTATATACAGGGGGTATATAGAGTCAATGTGGAGGCTATATACAGGGGGTATATAGAGTCAATGTGGAGGCTATATACAGGGGGTATATAGAGTCAATGTGGAGGCTATATACAGGGGGTATATAGAGTCAATGTGGTGATATATACAGGGGGTATATAGAGTCAATGTGGAGGCTATATACAGGGGGTATATAGAGTCAATGTGGAGGCTATATACAGGGTGTATATAGAGTCAATGTGGAGGCTATATACAGGGGGTATATAGAGTCAATGTGGTGATATATACAGGGGGTATATAGAGTCAATGTGGTGATATATACAGGGGGTATATAGAGTCAATGTGGTGATATATACAGGGGGTATATAGAGTCAATGTGGTGATATATACAGGGGGTATATAGAGTCAATGTGGTGATATATACAGGGGGTATATAGAGTCAATGTGGAGGCTATATACAGGGGGTATATAGAGTCAATGTGGAGGCTATATACAGGGGGTATATAGAGGTCAATGTGGAGGCTATATACAGGGGGTATATAGAGTCAATGTGGAGGCTATATACAGGGGGTATATAGAGTCAATGTGGAGGCTATATACAGGGGGTATATAGAGTCAATGTGGAGGCTATATACAGGGGGTATATAGAGTCAATGTGGAGGCTATATACAGGGGGTATATAGAGTCAATGTGGAGGCTATATACAGGGGGTATATAGAGTCAATGTGGAGGCTATATACAGGGGGTATATAGAGTCAATGTGGAGGCTATATACAGGGGGTATATAGAGTCAATGTGGAGGCTATATACAGGGGGTATATAGAGTCAATGTGGTGATATATACAGGGTGTATATAGAGTCAATGTGGAGGCTATATACAGGGGGTATATAGAGTCAATGTGGTGATATATACAGGGGGTATATAGAGTCAATGTGGTGATATATACAGGGGGTATATAGAGTCAATGTGGAGGCTATATACAGGGGGTATATAGAGTCAATGTGGAGGCTATATACAGGGGGTATATAGAGTCAATGTGGAGGCTATATACAGGGGGTATATAGAGTCAATGTGGAGGCTATATACAGGGGGTATATAGAGTCAATGTGGAGGCTATATACAGGGGGTATATAGAGTCAATGTGGTGATATATACAGGGGGTATATAGAGTCAATGTGGAGGCTATATACAGGGGGTATATAGAGTCAATGTGGAGGCTATATACAGGGTGTATATAGAGTCAATGTGGAGGCTATATACAGGGGGTATATAGAGTCAATGTGGTGATATATACAGGGGGTATATAGAGTCAATGTGGTGATATATACAGGGGGTATATAGAGTCAATGTGGTGATATATACAGGGGGTATATAGAGTCAATGTGGTGATATATACAGGGGGTATATAGAGTCAATGTGGTGATATATACAGGGGGTATATAGAGTCAATGTGGAGGCTATATACAGGGGGTATATAGAGTCAATGTGGAGGCTATATACAGGGGGTATATAGAGTCAATGTGGAGGCTATATACAGGGGGTATATAGAGTCAATGTGGAGGCTATATACAGGGGGTATATAGAGTCAATGTGGAGGCTATATACAGGGGGTATATAGAGTCAATGTGGAGGCTATATACAGGGGGTATATAGAGTCAATGTGGAGGCTATATACAGGGGGTATATAGAGTCAATGTGGAGGCTATATACAGGGGGTATATAGAGTCAATGTGGAGGCTATATACAGGGGGTATATAGAGTCAATGTGGAGGCTATATACAGGGGGTATATAGAGTCAATGTGGAGGCTATATACAGGGGGTATATAGAGTCAATGTGGAGGCTATATACAGGGGGTATATAGAGGTCAATGTGGAGGCTATATACAGGGGGTATATAGAGTCAATGTGGAGGCTATATACAGGGGGTATATAGAGTCAATGTGGAGGCTATATACAGGGGGTATATAGAGTCAATGTGGAGGCTATATACAGGGGGTATATAGAGTCAATGTGGAGGCTATATACAGGGTGTATATAGAGTCAATGTGGAGGCTATATACAGGGGGTATATAGAGTCAATGTGGAGGCTATATACAGGGGGTATATAGAGTCAATGTGGTGATATATACAGGGGGTATATAGAGTCAATGTGGTGATATATACAGGGGGTATATAGAGTCAATGTGGTGATATATACAGGGGGTATATAGAGTCAATGTGGTGATATATACAGGGGGTATATAGAGTCAATGTGGTGATATATACAGGGGGTATATAGAGTCAATGTGGAGGCTATATACAGGGGGTATATAGAGTCAATGTGGAGGCTATATACAGGGGGTATATAGAGTCAATGTGGAGGCTATATACAGGGTGTATATAGAGTCAATGTGGAGGCTATATACAGGGGGTATATAGAGTCAATGTGGTGATATATACAGGGGGTATATAGAGTCAATGTGGAGGCTATATACAGGGGGTATATAGAGTCAATGTGGAGGCTATATACAGGGGGTATATAGAGTCAATGTGGTGATATATACAGGGGGTATATAGAGTCAATGTGGTGATATATACAGGGGGTATATAGAGTCAATGTGGTGATATATACAGGGGGTATATAGAGTCAATGTGGTGATATATACAGGGGGTATATAGAGTCAATGTGGTGATATATACAGGGGGTATATAGAGTCAATGTGGAGGCTATATACAGGGGGTATATAGAGTCAATGTGGAGGCTATATACAGGGGGTATATAGAGTCAATGTGGAGGCTATATACAGGGTGTATATAGAGTCAATGTGGAGGCTATATACAGGGGGTATATAGAGTCAATGTGGTGATATATACAGGGGGTATATAGAGTCAATGTGGAGGCTATATACAGGGGGTATATAGAGTCAATGTGGAGGCTATATACAGGGGGTATATAGAGTCAATGTGGAGGCTATATACAGGGGGTATATAGAGTCAATGTGGAGGCTATATACAGGGGGTATATAGAGTCAATGTGGAGGCTATATACAGGGGGTATATAGAGTCAATGTGGAGGCTATATACAGGGGGTATATAGAGTCAATGTGGAGGCTATATACAGGGGGTATATAGAGTCAATGTGGAGGCTATATACAGGGGGTATATAGAGTCAATGTGGTGATATATACAGGGGGTATATAGAGTCAATGTGGAGGCTATATACAGGGGGTATATAGAGTCAATGTGGAGGCTATATACAGGGGGTATATAGAGTCAATGTGGAGGCTATATACAGGGGGTATATAGAGTCAATGTGGAGGCTATATACAGGGGGTATATAGAGTCAATGTGGAGGCTATATACAGGGGGTATATAGAGTCAATGTGGAGGCTATATACAGGGGGTATATAGAGTCAATGTGGAGGCTATATACAGGGGGTATATAGAGTCAATGTGGTGATATATACAGGGGGTATATAGAGTCAATGTGGAGGCTATATACAGGGGGTATATAGAGTCAATGTGGAGGCTATATACAGGGGGTATATAGAGTCAATGTGGTGATATATACAGGGGGTATATAGAGTCAATGTGGAGGCTATATACAGGGGGTATATAGAGTCAATGTGGAGGCTATATACAGGGGGTATATAGAGTCAATGTGGAGGCTATATACAGGGGGTATATAGAGTCAATGTGGAGGCTATATACAGGGGGTATATAGAGTCAATGTGGAGGCTATATACAGGGGGTATATAGAGTCAATGTGGAGGCTATATACAGGGGGTATATAGAGTCAATGTGGAGGCTATATACAGGGGGTATATAGAGTCAATGTGGTGATATATACAGGGGGTATATAGAGTCAATGTGGAGGCTATATACAGGGGGTATATAGAGTCAATGTGGAGGCTATATACAGGGGGTATATAGAGTCAATGTGGAGGCTATATACAGGGGGTATATAGAGTCAATGTGGAGGCTATATACAGGGGGTATATAGAGTCAATGTGGAGGCTACATACAGGGGGTATATAGAGTCAATGTGGAGGCTATATACAGGGTGTATATAGAGTCAATGTGGAGGCTATATACAGGGGGTATATAGAGTCAATGTGGAGGCTATATACAGGGGGTATATAGAGTCAATGTGGAGGCTATATACAGGGGGTATATAGAGTCAATGTGGAGGCTATATACAGGGGGTATATAGAGTCAATGTGGAGGCTATATACAGGGGGTATATAGAGTCAATGTGGAGGCTATATACAGGGGGTATATAGAGTCAATGTGGAGGCTATATACAGGGGGTATATAGAGTCAATGTGGAGGCTATATACAGGGGGTATATAGAGTCAATGTGGAGGCTATATACAGGGGGTATATAGAGTCAATGTGGTGATATATACAGGGGGTATATAGAGTCAATGTGGAGGCTATATACAGGGGGTATATAGAGTCAATGTGGAGGCTATATACAGGGGGTATATAGAGTCAATGTGGAGGCTATATACAGGGGGTATATAGAGTCAATGTGGAGGCTATATACAGGGGGTATATAGAGTCAATGTGGTGATATATACAGGGGGTATATAGAGTCAATGTGGAGGCTATATACAGGGGGTATATAGAGTCAATGTGGAGGCTATATACAGGGGGTATATAGAGTCAATGTGGAGGCTATATACAGGGGGTATATAGAGTCAATGTGGAGGCTATATACAGGGGGTATATAGAGTCAATGTGGTGATATATACAGGGGGTATATAGAGTCAATGTGGAGGCTATATACAGGGGGTATATAGAGTCAATGTGGAGGCTATATACAGGGGGTATATAGAGTCAATGTGGAGGCTATATACAGGGGGTATATAGAGGTCAATGTGGAGGCTATATACAGGGGGTATATAGAGTCAATGTGGAGGCTATATACAGGGGGTATATAGAGGTCAATGTGGAGGCTATATACAGGGGGTATATAGAGTCAATGTGGAGGCTATATACAGGGGGTATATAGAGTCAATGTGGAGGCTATATACAGGGGGTATATAGAGTCAATGTGGAGGCTATATACAGGGGGTATATAGAGTCAATGTGGAGGCTATATACAGGGGGTATATAGAGTCAATGTGGAGGCTATATACAGGGGGTATATAGAGTCAATGTGGAGGCTATATACAGGGGGTATATAGAGTCAATGTGGAGGCTATATACAGGGGGTATATAGAGTCAATGTGGAGGCTATATACAGGGGGTATATAGAGTCAATGTGGAGGCTATATACAGGGGGTATATAGAGTCAATGTGGAGGCTATATACAGGGGGTATATAGAGTCAATGTGGAGGCTATATACAGGGGGTATATAGAGTCAATGTGGAGGCTATATACAGGGGGTATATAGAGTCAATGTGGAGGCTATATACAGGGGGTACCGGTACAGAGTCAATGTGGAGGCTATATACAGGGTGTTACGGTACAGAGTCAATGTGGAGGCTATATACAGGGGGTATATAGAGTCAATGTGGAGGCTATATACAGGGGGTACCGGTACAGAGTCAATGTGGAGGCTATATACAGGGGGTATATAGAGTCAATGTGGAGGCTATATACAGGGGGTACCGGTACAGAGTCAATGTGGAGGCTATATACAGGGGGTATATAGAGTCAATGTGGAGGCTATATACAGGGGGTATATAGAGTCAATGTGGAGGCTATATACAGGGGGTATATAGAGTCAATGTGGAGGCTATATACAGGGGGTATATAGAGTCAATGTGGAGGCTATATACAGGGGGTATATAGAGTCAATGTGGAGGCTATATACAGGGGGTATATAGAGTCAATGTGGAGGCTATATACAGGGGGTATATAGAGTCAATGTGGAGGCTATATACAGGGGGTACCGGTACAGAGTCAATGTGGAGGCTATATACAGGGTGTTACGGTACAGAGTCAATGTGGAGGCTATATACAGGGGGTATATAGAGTCAATGTGGAGGCTATATACAGGGGGTACCGGTACAGAGTCAATGTGGAGGCTATATACAGGGGGTATATAGAGTCAATGTGGAGGCTATATACAGGGGGTACCGGTACAGAGTCAATGTGGAGGCTATATACAGGGGGTATATAGAGTCAATGTGGAGGCTATATACAGGGGGTACCGGTACAGAGTCAATGTGGAGGCTATATACAGGGTGTTATGGTACAGAGTCAATGTGGAGGCTATATACAGGGGGTACCGGTACAGAGTCAATGTGGAGGCTATATACAGGGGGTATATAGAGTCAATGTGGAGGCTATATACAGGGGGTACCGGTACAGAGTCAATGTGGAGGCTATATACAGGGTGTTACGGTACAGAGTCAATGTGGAGGCTATATACAGGGGGTACCGGTACAGAGTCAATGTGGAGGCTATATACAGGGTGTTACGTACAGAGTCAATGTGGAGACTATATACAGGGTGTTACGGTACAGAGTCAATGTGGAGGCTATATACAGGGGGTACCAGTACAGAGTCAATGTGGAGGCTATATACAGGGGGTACCGGTACAGAGTCAATGTGGAGGCTATATACAGGGGGTACCAGTACAGAGTCAATGTGGAGGCTATATACAGGGGGTACCGGTACAGAGTCAATGTGGAGGCTATATACAGGGGGTACCGGTACAGAGTCAATGTGGAGGCTATATACAGGGTATTACGGTACAGAGTCAACGTGGAGGCTATATACAGGGGGTACCGGTACAGAGTCAATGTCAATGTGTGGGGGCACCTGGTGTCGAGGTAGTTGAGGTAATATATACATGTAGGTAGTTAGTAGAGTAATTAAAGTGACTATGCATAGATAATAACAGAGAGTAGCAGCAGCGTTCCGGGGGGTGGGGGGGTGGGGTGCAAATTGTCTGGGTATCCAATAAAGATCTGCTCTCCCTTCTCAACAGCCCTTTAAACAAGGCAGGTCCTACAGGCCCTAGTTTTGTCTCACCTGGACTACTGTTCAGTCGTGTGGTCAGATGCCACAAAGAGGGACTTAAGAAAATTACAATTGGCTCAAAAGCAAGGCTGGCCCTTGGATGTAGATAGAGAGCTAACATAATATGTCTCTCTTGGTACAAAGAGAGATTGACTTCATCACTACATGCACAGTAATTATGAGCGGTATTGACATGTTGAATGCACCAAGCTGTCTGTTTGAACTACTGGCACACAGCTCAGACACCCATGCATACCCCACAATGCCACCAGAGGTCTCTTCACAGTCCCCAAGTCCAGAACAGACTATGGGAGGAGCACAGTACTACATAGATCCATGACAACATGGAACTCTATTCCACAGTACTAAATAGAGCCATGACTACATGGAACTCTATTCCACAGTACTACATAGAGCCATGACTACATGGAACTCTATTCCACAGTACTACATAGAGACATGACTACATGGAACTCTATTCCACAGTACTACATAGAGCCATGACTACATGGAACTCTATTCCACAGTACTACATAGAGCAATGACTACATGGAACTCTATTCCACAGTACTACATAGAGCCATGACTACATGGAACTCTATTCCACAGTACTACATAGAGCCATGACTACATGGAACTCAAATCAAATCAAATCAAATGTATTTATATAGCCCTTCGTACATCAGCTGATATCTCAAAGTGCTGTACAGAAACCCAGCCTAAAACCCCAAACAGCAAGCAATGCAGGTGTAGAAGCACGGTGGCTAGGAAAAACTCACTAGAAAGGCCAAAACCTAGGAAGAAACCTAGAGAGGAACCAGGCTATGTGGGGTGGCCAGTCCTCTTCTGGCTGTGCCAGGTGGAGATTATAACAGAACATGGTCAAGATGTTCAAATGTTCATAAATGACCAGCATGGTCCAATAATAATGCAGAACAGTTGAAACTGGAGAAGCAGCACAGTCAGGTGGACTGGGGACAGCGAGGAGTCATCATGTCAGGTATTCCTGGGGCATGGTCCTAGGGCTCAGGTCCTCCGAGAGAGAGAAAGAAAGAGAGAATTAGAGAGAGCATATGTGGGATGGCCAGTCCTCTTCTGGCTGTGCCGGGTGGAGATTATAACAGAACATGGCCAAGATGTTCAAATGTTCATAAATGACCAGCATGGTCGAAAAATAATAAGGCAGAACAGCGAGGAGTCATCATGTCAGGTAGTCCTGGAACTCTATTCCACAGTACTACATAGATCCATGACTACATGGAACTCTATTCCACAGTACTACATAGATCCATGACTACATGGAACTCTATTCCACAGTACTACATAGAGCCATGACTACATGGAACTCTATTCCACAGTACTACATAGAGCCATGACTACATGGAACTCTATTCCACAGTACTACATAGAGCCATGACTACATGGAACTCTATTCCACAGTACTACATAGAGCCATGACTACATGGAACTCTATTCCACAGTACTACATAGAGACATGACTACATGGAACTCTATTCCACAGTACTACATAGAGCCATGACTACATGGAACTCTATTCCACATCAGGTAACTGATGCAGCAGTAGAATCAGATTTAAAAAACAGGTTAAAATACACCTTATGGAACAGCGGGGACTGTTAATTTGAAGCAAAACAAACATAGACACAGACACATGCACACACACAATGGACACATGGAAGTACACATGGATTTAGTACTGTAGATATCTGGCAGTGGTGGAGTAGGGGGCTGAGTGTTGTGAGATCTGTGAATGTAATTGTAATGTTTTTAAAATGGTATAATTGCCTTTATTTCACTGGACCCCAGGAATAGCAGCTAATAGCCTTGGCAGCATCTAATGGGGATCCATAATACATGCAAATGGGGATCCATAATAAAATACAGCACACTTGGAGACAAATGGGGATCCATAATAAAATACAGCCCACTTGGAGTTTGCCAAAAGGCAGCTAAAGGACTCTCTGACCATGAGAAACAACATTCTCTGGTCTGATGCGGCCAAGATTGAACTCTTTGGCCTGAATGTCACGTCTGAAGGGAGCCTGGCACCATCCCTATAGTGAAGCACAGTGGTGGCAGCATTGGGGCGGCATTGGGGCGGCACACACATACCTATATAGATATACATATATACATATATACATACACGCATATATACACACACCTATATAGATATACATACACACATATATACATACACACACCTATATAGATATACATACACACACCTAAATGGATATACATACACACACCTATATAGATATACATACACACACCTAAATGGATATACATACCTTTTTATAGAATATACCTTTATTATTCCAAAAACCCTACCACCCTTCCCCCAATTGGAGTAAACTAATAAACAATAACACTTAGGCTTCTACCTTCAGATTATACATCTTAAACACAATTTACAGACACAATCTATTTTACAATAATTATATTTTGTTTGTTTTGAGTCCTTCCTCTATTTCTGATGTCCATCCAGTTTGATTTCTATTTGTAACTGTGCTATTTCACAACAGTTCTGAACCTATATACATTTTACAGACCCCGTATGTTTTACATTGGTTATCTTGTTATCATTCCCACCGTTCAGCTCCATTCAACCCCTCCCATCTATCTCTGAACACCATCCAGTCCCACCCTTCAGCTCCATTCAACCCCTCCCATCTATCTCTGAACACCATCCAGTCCCACCCTTCAGCTCCATTCAACCCCTCCCATCTATCTCTCAACACCATCCAGTCCCACCCATCAGCTCCATTCAACCCCTCCCATCTATCTCTGAACACCATCCAGTCCCACCCATCAGCTCCATTCAACCCCTCCCATCTATCTCTGAACACCATCCAGTCCCACCCTTCAGCTCCATTCAACCCCTCCCATCTATCTCTGAACACCATCCAGTCCCACCCTATCTCTGAACACCATCCAGTCCCATCCATCAGCTCCATTCAACCCCTCCCATCTATCTCTGAACACCATCCAGTCCCACCCTTCAGCTCCATTCAAACCCTCCCATTTATCTCATAAAACTTCTTCAGGCTAGGGTCTACTTATCTCCATTTTCATCTGACTGACAAGCCAAAAGTATACTGCCTGTTGCTCAGGCCCAGAAGCCAGGATTTTGTATATAATTGGTACCATTGGAAAGAGAGCACTCTGAAGTTTGTAGAAATGTTAACTTAATGTTGGAGACTATAACACAATAGATACGGTAGGAGAAAAATCAAAAGAAAAACCAACCAGAATTTGTTTTTTTTTGAGAGCCCATCCTCTACCAATAAAAAGTATAGGGAAAAAATAATCTAGCTCCCAGTATGCAATTCCTATGTCTTTCACTGGGTGTCAGTAGTCTTTGTTCAAGGTTTCAGGCTTGTTTCAACCAAAACGAGGAAAAATGATGAGTTTTAGTACAGGGACTCAGACTTAGAAATCAGAGTATGCTCGCTCGAGGAAGAGGACGCGCACCTGCTAATATCGCTTTCCAATTGAACATACTTATTTCTGTATGAAATATTATAGTTTAATTTCATTTTAGTGTATCTGAGGATTAGATAGAAATGTAGTTTGACAAAGTTTAGTTGTAGCTTTTTGGATTCCTTTCTCTGCATGTTGAACGAGTGGATTACTCAAATCGATGGCTCCAACTAAACAGACTTTTTGGGATATAAAGAAGTATTTATGTAACAAAACGACACTACATGTTGTAGCTGGGACCCTTTGGATGACAAATCAGAGGAAGATTTTCAAAATGTAAGTGAATATTTAATCGCTATTTGTGAATTTACCTAAATGTTTAATATTCATAATTTGTATGATTATTTATTTGAAATGCGCGCCCTCCAGTTGCACCGGAAGTTGTCCCGTTAGCGGGATGCTTAGACTTTAACACCAACCATTTTGGATTTATATTGCCATATATTTTTCAACTGTGATGCTTTAAAAAACGACTGAAATTATTTATTAAACGTATTCTCATAGCTTCTATGGATTTTAAATTAAAAATAAAAATCTTTGCTAAAATAATTATTATATGGCTTTTCAAATCACCCAATATTGCTATCTGCAGCGTTAGTTCTAGGTAAATGTTGCAATTCTTCAGCGATTCCTGGACCTGTGACCAAAAACAAGCAACACATGGACAATACTAAAATAAATGATCTAATGACTCTGCCTCCTCACAGCAGAATTTGCAGAGCTGGGAAGATCCCCCATATATATATAACATTCTATTGGATGCAATAATTTTGTATAGTAATTTAAATAGACAAATGTGATGTTTTGAATCCGGCGTTGTCTTGCGTATCAATTCATAAACCATGTGCCACCAGGAACGGGTACATCAAAAATCTATTCTCAAATATTTTGCTATTTATATGGCACAGCTGTCAGTTTTTTGGTCCTTAAATGAATTTGGTTTCTGTTTTTATTTATCACACTTTTCTTTAACCATTTATGTTCTTTAATACAGGGCCGACATACAAGTTCCTTACTTTTCCCCTTCTACTTGCCTCTTCCATCTCTGTGGTAACGCTGCAATTAGTTGGTTGTAATTTTGTTAGAGCAGACATTTCCATATGTCTGTGTTAGCTGCATGTGTGACATAACTCCACCGGTCCTACTTATGATATAATTTACAAAGATTACACCTTTTTAAAAAACGTTATTGAAAAATTCATTTTTTTTCTATCAATATTTATTCAAATATATTTAGTATATTTGAGTTTAACCAAATATTTTATGTATTATTTGTTCTGTTTTTTTCTCAGGTGGATAAAACTGAAATTGCAACCAACTTTCTAATGCTTGTTGGAAAAAATAACGATATTTCATTTTCAAACAACCGAAAGTGAGCGGTTGTAATCTGAATAAAGGGATAAGGCCATTATTGAACATGGGGTGAGACCTTCCTACCAACTGATGCCTTTAGTGAAAGGTCTAATGCTTTAATATTTAATAATTTCTACCCTCCGAATTCATATTCGTTATTTAAAATGCCCTTTTAATTTTGTCTGGCTTGCCTTTTTGGTCATATAATTTAAACAGCATGTCACTCGGTGTCGGCAAAACCATGAGCAAATAGGTAAACTGTGATATGACTAAAGAGTTAATCAGGGTGATTTTTCCACAAATAGACAAGTATTTTCCTTTCCATGGTAGCAAGATCTTATCTATTTTTGCTAACTTTCTATAAAAATGTATTGGAGTGAAACAATTTCTTTCTTTGGGGATTTGTATATCGAGTCTGTCCACATTCCCGCCAGACCATTTTATTGGTAAACTATACAGTAATGTAAAAGTTGCATTTGTTTGTGATCCAATAAGTAATATAGTACTTACTTATTATAATTTGGTTTTAATCCAGAGAGGTTAGCAAAAGTATCTATATCCTCTATGAGGCTGTGGAGGGATTTTAATTGTGGTTTTAAAAGAAAACATGAATCATCCGTGTACACCTTTGTTTTTAATCCACGGATTTCTAATCCCTTAATATTATTGTTGGATCAAATTTTAACAAGCTAACATTTTGATGGCTATAATAAATAGATATGCCGAGAGTGGACAACCTTGTTTTGCTCCTCTTGACATTTTAAAACTTTCTGAGAAGTAGACATTATTTACTGTTACATCTAGGGTTACTATACATAACTTTAACCCATTTTATAACAGATTCTCCAAAATTGAAATATTCTAGGTATTTATACATAAACTCCAGTCATACTTTATCAAAAGCCTTTTCTAAATCAGCTATGAAAACCAGGCCTGGTGTCTACCATATTTCATAGTATTCTATTGTTTCCAGTACTTGTCTTATATTATCTCCAATGTATCGTCCATGTAAAAAATATGTCTTAGTAGGATTAATAATATCTGACAATACTTTTTTAATTCTATATGCGAAGCATTTAGCTAGAATTTTTAAATCACAACACTGAAGCGTAAGAGGCCTCCAATTTTTTAAATGGACTGGATCTTTACATATACCACATGGATCCTGTTTCATTAATAATGAAATCAGACCTTCTTGTTGCGTGTCCGATAAGCTACCATTTATATAGGAGTGGTTACAACATGCTAATAACGGTCCTCTGAGAACATCTAAAAAAGTTAGGTTTACATCCCCTGGTATGTCATCCAGCCCTGGAGTTTTCCAGATTTAAAGGCTTTAATTGCATCAAGATGTTCCTCCTCTGTAATTTGGCATTCACTTGAGTCTTTCTGTACAGATGTTAATTTTACATTATTAATAGGAAAAAAATCCATACATTTAGCTTCGGTTAGTGGAGATTTTTATTTTTATTTTTTTATTTCACCTTTATTTAACCAGGTAGGCTAGTTGAGAACAAGTTCTCATTTGCAACTGCGACCTGGCCAAGATAAGGCATAGCAGTGTGAACAGACAACACAGAGTTACACATGGAGTAAACAATTAACAAGTCAATAACACAGTAGAAAAAAGGGGAGTTTATATATACATTGTGTGCAAAAGGCATGAGAAGGTAGGCAAATAATTACAATTATGCAGATTAACACTGGAGTGATAAATGATCAGATGGTTATGTAAAGGTAGAGATAGAGATATTGGTGTGCAAAAGAGCAGAAAAATAAATAAATAAAAACAGTATGGGGATGAGGTAGGTGAAAATGGGTGGGCTATTTACCAATAGACTATGTACAGCTGCAGCGATCGGTTAGCTGCTCAGATAGCAGATGTTTGAAGTTGGTGAGGGAGATAAAAGTCTCCAACTTCAGCGATTTTTGCAATTCGTTCCAATCACAGGCAGCAGAGAACTGGAACGAAAGGCGGCCAAATGAGGTGTTGGCTTTAGGGATGATCAGTGAGATACATCTGCTGGAGCGCGTGCTACGGATGGGTGTTGCCATCGTAACCAGTGAACTGAGATAAGGCGGAGCTTTACCTAGCATGGACTTGTAGATGACCTGGAGCCAGTGGGTCTGGCGACGAATATGTAGCGAGGGCCAGCCGACTAGAGCATACAAGTCGCAGTGGTGGGTGGTATAAGATGCTTTAGTGACAAAACGGATGGCACTGTGATAAACTGCATCCAGTTTGCTGAGTAGAGTGTTGGAAGCAATTTTGTAGATGACATCGCCGAAGTCGAGGATCGGTAGGATAGTCAGTTTTACTAGGGTAAGTTTGGCGGCGTGAGTGAAGGAGGCTTTGTTGCGGAATAGAAAGCCGACTCTTGATTTGATTTTCGATTGGAGATGTTTGATATGGGTCTGGAAGGAGAGTTTAGAGTCTAGCCAGACACCTAGGTACTTATAGATGTCCACATATTCAAGGTCGGAACCATCCAGGGTGGTGATGCTGGTCAGGCGTGCGGGTGCAGGCAGCGAACGGTTGAAAAGCATGCATTTGGTTTTACTAGCGTTTAAGAGCAGTTGGAGGCCACGGAAGGAGTGCTGTATGGCATTGAAGCTCGTTTGGAGGTTAGATAGCACAGTGTCCAAGGACGGGCCGGAAGTATATAGAATGGTGTCGTCTGCGTAGAGGTGGATCAGGGAATCGCCCGCAGCATGAGAAACATCATTGATATATACAGAGAAAAGAGTCGGCCCGAGAATTGAACCCTGTGGCACCCCCATAGAGACTGCCAGAGGACCGGACAGCATGCCCTCCGATTTGACACACTGAACTCTGTCTGCAAAGTAATTGGTGAACCAGGCAAGGCAGTCATCCGAAAAACCGAGGCTACTGAGTCTGCCGATAAGAATACGGTGATTGACAGAGTCGAAAGCCTTGGCAAGGTCTATGAAGACGGCTGCACAGTACTGTCTTTTATCGATGGCGGTTATGATATCGTTTAGTACCTTGAGCGTGGCTGAGGTACACCCGTGACCGGCTCGGAAACCAGATTGCACAGCGGAGAAGGTACGGCGGGATTCAAGATGGTCAGTGATCTGTTTGTTGACTTGGCTTTCGAAGACCTTAGATAGGCAGGGCAGGATGGATATTGGTCTGTAACAGTTTGGGTCCAGGGTGTCGCCCCCTTTGAAGAGGGGGATGACTGCGGCAGCTTTCCAATCCTTGGGGATCTCAGACGATATGAAAGAGAGGTTGAACAGGCTGGTAATAGGGGTTGCGACAATGGCGGCGGATAGTTTCAAGAATAGAGGGTCCAGATTGTCAAGCCCAGCTGATTTGTACGGGTCCAGGTTTTGCAGCTCGTTCAGAACATCTGCTATCTGGATTTGGGTAAAGGAGAACCTGGAGAGGCTTGGGCGAGTAGCTGCGGGGGGGGGGGGAGCTGTTGGACGAGGTTGGAGTAGCCAGGCGGAAGGCATGGCCAGCCGTTGAGAAATGCTTGTTGAAGTTTTCGATAATCATGGATTTATCGGTGGTGACCGTGTTACCTAGCCTCAGTGCAGTGGGCAGCTGGGAGGAGGTGCTCTTGTTCTCCATGGACTTCACAGTGTCCCAGAACTTTTTGGAGTTGGAGCTACAGGATGCAAACTTCTGCCTGAAGAAGTTGGCTTTAGCTTTCCTGACTGACTGTGTGTATTGGTTCCTGACTTCCCTGAACAGTTGCATATCGCGGGGACTGTTCGATGTTAGTGCAGTCCGCCACAGGATGTTTTTGTGCTGGTCGAGGGCAGTCAGGTCTGGAGTGAACCAGGGGCTATATCTGTTCTTAGTTCTGCATTTTTTGAACGGAGCATGCTTATCTAAAATGGTGAGGAAGTTACTTTTAAAGAAAGACCAGGCATCCTCAACTGACGGGATGAGGTCAATGTCCTTCCAGGATACCCGGGCCAGGTCGATTAGAAAGGCCTGCTCACAGAAGTGTTTTAGGGAGCGTTTGACAGTGATGAGGGGTGGTCGTTTGACTGCGGCTCCATAGCGGATACAGGCAATGAGGCAGTGATCGCTGAGATCCTGGTTGAAGACAGCGGAGGTGTATTTGGAGGGCCAGTTGGTCAGGATGACGTCAATGAGGGTGCCCTTGTTTACAGAGTTAGGGTTGTACCTGGTGGGTTCCTTGATGATTTGAGTGAGATTGAGGGCATCTAGCTTAGATTGTAGGACTGCCGGGGTGTTAAGCATATCCCAGTTTAGGTCACCTAACAGAACAAACTCTGAAGCTAGATGGGGGGCGATCAATTCACAAATGGTGTCCAGGGCACAGCTGGGAGCTGAGGGGGGTCGGTAGCAGGCGGCAACAGTGAGAGACTTATTTCTGGAGAGAGTAATTTTCAAAATTAGTAGTTCAAACTGTTTGGGTATGGACCTGGAAAGTATGACATTACTTTGCAGGCTATCTCTGCAGTAGACTGCAACTCCTCCTCCTTTGGCAGTTCTATCTTGACGGAAGATGTTATAGTTGGGTATGGAAATCTCAGAATTTTTGGTGGCCTTCCTGAGCCAGGATTCAGACACGGCAAGGACATCAGGGTTAGCAGAGTGTGCTAGAGCAGTGAGTAAGACAAACTTAGGGAGGAGGCTTCTGATGTTGACATGCACGAAACCAAGGCTTTTTCGATCACAGAAGTCAACAAATGAGGGTGCCTGGGGACATGCAGGGCCTGGGTTTACCTCCACATCACCCGCGGAACAGAGAAGGAGTAGTATGAGGGTGCGGCTGAAGGCTATCAAAACTGGTCGCCTAGGGCGTTGGGGACAGAGAATAAGAGGAGCAGGTTTCTGGGCATGGTAGAATATATTCAGGGCATAATGCGCAAACAGGGGTATGGTGGGGTGCGGGTACAGCGGAGGTAAGCCCAGGCACTGGGTGATGATGAGAGAGGTTGTATCTCTGGACATGCTGGTTGTAATGGGTGAGGTCACCGCATGTGTGGGGGGTGGGACAAAGGAGGTAACAGGGGTATAAAGAGTGGAACTAGGGGCTCCATTGTAAACTAAAACAATGATAACTAACCTGCACAACAGTATACAAGGCATATTGACATTTGAGAAAGACATACAGCGAGGCATACAGGTGTTGAATTGGGAGAGCTAGCTAAGACAGTAGGTGAGACAACAGCTAATCAGCTAGCACAACAACAGCAGGTAGAATGGCAGGTAGATATGGCGATTGATTAGGCAGAGAGGGTCGGATTAACTACACACAGAGCCTAAGTGCGGCTGGGGCCGACAGATAAAACATAAACAAGCAGAATGGATTACCGTGATTAATGGACAGTCCAGCATGCATCAGCTATGTAGCCAAGTGATCAGTGTCCAAGGGGCAGCGGTGGATGGGGCAGGGAAGCTGGACTGGCGAGTGTTATCCAGGTTAGAAAACTAACAATGACCAAATAGCTTGTAGCCAGTTAGCTGGTTAGCTTCTGGAGGTTCTTGAGTGTGTTCTAAAAATGTAAAGATAATAGCGGTTCCGTATCACATTGGGTGAGGCAGGTTACCGGAAGGTATAAACAAATTAAAAATCGAAAAGGGATAGAAAGTAAATATGGGTTCAGTGAGTGTTTGGGACGCGGCGATTCAGACGGTTAGCAGGCCTGTGCTAACAAGCTAACAGTTAGTAGACGGTGCTAAACACGGTAGCAGTTAGCGGACCGGGCTAAACAAGCTAGCAGTTAGCAGGCCGAATTTGCAAGCAAGGAGATAGCAAGGGCTAGAGAGTTAGCCTTTGGGGACGTCGCGATGGGGGTATCTGTTTATTCCTCTTCATGCAGTGACATCGATGGACCGGTCGTGGGTCTGGATATTGTAGCCCAGGAGCTCAAAATGTTCCGTTTGCGATGGGAATCCGGGGATGAAAAATAAAATAAAATAATAAATAGGTCCGTTATGCTCTGGTTAGAGTCGCGTTGTTCGAACTGGCGAGAGCTTTCCGAGCTAAAGGTTAGCTGATGACCGGTTAGCTGAAGACCGCTAGCAATGTTTTGCTGAAGCTGGTAGTTCGTTGGCTAGCTTCAGTTGAGGGGTTCCAAGGTCCGAAGTAAATATAAATACTTTAGGAAAAATAGCTACGTTGGGTGAGGCGGGTTGCAGGAGAGTATTTAGAAGAAGTTGAGGTTCAGCAAAAAGTTTTAAAGATATGTGAAGAAAAAAAAAACGAAAACAAACGATATATACAAGGGACACAACACGACAATACGTCCTACTGCTACGCCATCTTGGATCCAGATGGAGATGGAGGAGACTGAAACGAAAACATATTCTTAAAGTACTTTACTTCCTTTTTCAAAATATAATTTGATGAATCAAGCGTGACTCCATCATATGTAACACGTTTATAACAAATTTGAATATTTATATTAATAAATAATTTATGAATAGGCAACTAACTTAAGCATATATTGATTTAAGTACTAATTTATAAATACGGTGTCACAGAAAGTATTCATACCCTTTGACTTATTCCACATTTATGTTACAGCCTTAATTAAAAAAGGATTAAAAAAAGGTCTCACCCATCTACACCCATAATTGTGAAAACATGTTTTTGAAATATGTGCAAATTGATTGAAAATGAAATATCTAATTGACATGAGTAAATATCAAGGTTACATAAGTAGTCAATACTTTGTAGAAGCATCTTTAGCAGCAGTTCATCCTGGGTATTTATTAACCTTTATTTAACCTTTATTTAACTAGGCAAGTCAGTTAAGAATGCATTCAATGATGGCCTGGGAACAGTGGGTTAACTGCCTTGTTCAGGGGCAGAATGACAGATTTTCACCTTGTCAGCTCAGGGATTTGATCTTGCAAACTTTTGGTTACTAGTTATGTTACGGTGAGTGAATGAGGACCCAAAAGCGAACTAACTTAAACAGAGCTTCTTTAATAACTAAACATAGGTAGGCTCAGATAGACCGGCAGATTCCGACAGGACAGGACAAGGTTACAGCAAACATGACGATAGTCTGGCTCAGGCATGAAACACAACAAACAAGAATCCGACAAGGACAGGAACAAAAACAGAGAGAGATATAGGGACCTAATCAGAGGGAAAAAGGGAACAGGTGGGAAACGGGGTGAATGGGTAGTTAGGAGGAGACAAGGAACAGCTGGGGGGAAGCGGGGGAGAAAAGGTAACCTAAGACGACCAGCAGAGGGAGACAGGGTGAAAGGAAAGGACAGAGACAAGACACAACATGACAGTACATGACAGTACCCCCCCACTCACCGAGCGCCTCCTGGCGCACTCGAGGAGGAAACCTGGCGGCAACGGAGGAAATCCTCGATCAGCGCACGGTCCAGCACGTCCCGAGAGGGAACCCAACTCCTCTCCTCAGGACCGTACCCCTCCCAATCTACGAGGTACTGGTGACCACGGCCCCGAGGACGCATGTCCAAAATTCTACGGACTCTGTAGATGGGTGCGCCCTCGACAAGGATGGGGGGGGGGGGGGGGGAAGACGAGCGGGGGCGCGAAGGACGGGCTTGATGCAGGAGACATGGAAGACCGGGTGGACGCGACGAAGGTATCGCGGAAGAAGAAGTCGAACTGCGACAGGATTAATGACCCGAGAAATACGGAACGGACCAATGAACCGCGGGGTCAACTTGCGAGAAGCCGTCTTAAGGGGAAGGTTCTGAGTGGAGAGCCAAACTCTCTGACCGCGACAATATCTAGGACTCTTAGTTCTACGCTTATTAGCAGCCCTCACAGTCTGCGTCCTATAACGGCAAAGTGCAGACCTGACCCTCTTCCAGGTGCGCTCGCAACGTTGGACAAAAGCCTGAGCGGAGGGGACGCTGGACTCGGCGAACTGAGATGAGAACAGCGGAGGCTGGTACCCGAGGCTACTCTGAAAAGGAGATAGCCCGGTCGCAGACGAAGGAAGCGAGTTGTGGGCGTATTCTGCCCAGGGGAGCTGTTCTGACCAAGACGCAGGGTTACGAAAAGAAAGACTGCGTAAGATGCGACCAATAGTCTGATTGGCCCGTTCTGCTTGACCGTTAGACTGGGGGTGAAAGCCGGAAGAGAGACTGACGGAAGCCCGAATCAAACGGCAAAACTCCCTCCAAAATTGAGACGTGAATTGCGGACCTCTGTCCGAAACGACGTCTGACGGAAGGCCATGAATTCTGAAAACATTCTCGATGATGATTTGTGCCGTCTCTTTAGCAGAAGGAAGCTTAGCAAGGGGAATGAAATGAGCCGCCTTAGAGAACCTATCGACAACCGTAAGAATAACAGTCTTCCCCGCTGACGAAGGCAGTCCGGTGACAAAATCTAAGGCGATGTGAGACCACGGTCGAGAGGGAATAGGAAGCGGCCTGAGACGGCCGGCAGGAGGAGAGTTACCGGACTTAGTCTGCGCGCAGACCGAACAAGCAGCCACGAAACGACGCGTGTCATGCTCCCGGGTGGGCCACCAAAAACGCTGGCGAATGGAAGCAAGCGTACCCCGAACGCCAGGGTGGCCGGCTAACTTGGCAGAGTGAGCCCACTGAAGAACGGCCAGACGAGTAGGAACGGGAACGAAAAGAAGGTTCCTAGGACAAGCGCGCGGCGACGGAGTGTGAGTGAGCGCTTGTTTTACCTGCCTCTCAATTCCCCAGACAGTCAACCCGACAACACGCCCCTCAGGGAGAATCCCCTCGGGGTCAGTGGAGGCTACTGAAGAACTGAAGAGACGAGACAAAGCATCAGGCTTGGTGTTCTTAGAGCCCGGACGATAAGAAATCACGAACTCGAAACGAGCGAAAAACAGCGCCCAACGCGCCTGACGCGCATTAAGTCGTTTGGCAGAACGGATGTACTCAAGGTTCCTATGGTCAGTCCAAACGACAAAAGGAACGGTCGCCCCCTCCAACCACTGTCGCCATTCGCCTAGGGCTAACCGGATGGCGAGCAGTTCGCGGTTTCCCACATCATAGTTACGTTCCGACGGGGACAGGCGATGAGAAAAATACGCGCATGGGTGGACCTTGTCGTCAGAGAGGGAGCGCTGAGAAAGAATGGCTCCCACGCCCACCTCTGACGCGTCAACCTCGACAACGAACTGTCTAGAGACGTCAGGTGTAACAAGGATAGGAGCGGATGTAAAACGATTCTTGAGGAGATCAAAAGCTCCCTGGGCGGAAACGGACCACTTAAAGCACGTCTTGACAGAAGTAAGGGCTGTGAGAGGAGCTGCCACCTGACCGAAATTACGGATGAAACGACGATAGAAGTTCGCGAAGCCGAGAAAGCGCTGCAGCTCGACGCGTGACTTAGGGGCGGGCCAATCAATGACAGCTTGGACCTTAGCGGGATCCATCTTAATGCCTTCAGCGGAAATAACAGAACCGAGAAATGTGACGGAGGAGGCATGAAAAGTGCACTTCTCAGCCTTCACAAAAAGACAATTCTCTAAAAGGCGCTGGAGGACACGTCGAACGTGCTGAAGATGAATCTGGAGTGACGGTGAAAAAATCAGGATATCGTCAAGGTAAACGAAAACAAAGATGTTCAGCATGTCTCTCAGGACATCATTGACTAATGCCTGAAAGACAGCTGGAGCGTTAGCGAGGCCGAAAGGAAGAACCCGGTATTCAAAGTGCCCTAACGGAGTGTTAAACGCCGTCTTCCACTCGTCCCCCTCCCTGATGCGCACGAGATGGTAAGCGTTACGAAGGTCCAACTTAGTGAAAAACCTGGCTCCCTGCAGGATCTCGAAGGCTGAGGACATAAGAGGAAGCGGATAACGATTCTTAACTGTTATGTCATTCAGCCCTCGATAATCTATGCAGGGGCGCAGAGACCCGTCCTTCTTCTTGACAAAAAAAACCCCCGCTCCGGCGGGAGAGGAGGAGGGGACTATGGTACCGGCGTCAAGAGCTACAGACAAATAATCCTCGAGAGCCTTACGTTCGGGAGCCGACAGAGAGTATAGTCTACCCCGGGGGGGAGTGGTTCCCGGAAGGAGATCAATACTACAATCATACGACCGGTGTGGAGGAAGAGAGGTGGCCCTGGACCGACTGAACACCGTGCGCAGATCGTGATATTCCTCCGGCACCCCTGTCAAATCACCAGGCTCCTCCTGTGAAGAAGAGACAGAGGAAACAGGAGGGATAGCAGACATTAAACATTTCACATGACAAGAGACGTTCCAGGAGAGGATAGAATTACTAGACCAATTAATGGAAGGATTATGACAAACTAGCCAGGGATGGCCCAAAACAACAGGTGTAAAAGGTGAACGAAAAATCAAAAAAGAAATGGTTTCGCTATGATTACCAGAAACAGTGAGGGTTAAAGGTAGCGTCTCACGCTGAATCCTGGGGAGAGGACTACCATCCAGGGCGAACAAGGCCGTGGGCTCCTTTAACTGTCTGAGAGGAATGTCATGTTCCCGAGCCCAGGTCTCGTCCATAAAACAGCCCTCCGCCCCAGAGTCTATTAAGGCACTGCAGGAAGCTGACGAACCGGTCCAGCGTAGATGGACCGACAAGGTAGTGCAGGATCTTGAAGGAGAGACAGGAGTAGTAGCGCTCACCAGTAGCCCTCCGCTTACTGACGAGCTCTGGCCTTTTACTGGACATGAAGTGACAAAATGACCAGCGGAACCGCAATAGAGACAGAGGCGGTTGGTGATTCTCCGTTCCCTCTCCTTAGTCGAGATGCGGATACCTCCCAGCTGCATGGGCTCAGCACCCGAGCCCGCAGAGGAAGATGGTAGTGATGCGGAGAGGGGGGCGACGGAGAGCGCGAGCTCCTTTCCACGAGCTCGGTGACGAAGATCAACCCGTCGCTCAATGCGAATAGCGAGTTCAATCAAGGAATTCACGCTGGAAGGAACCTCCCGGGAGAGAATCTCATCCTTTACCTCTGCGCGGAGACCCTCCAGAAGACGAGCGAGCAAGGCCGGCTCGTTCCAGCCACTGGAGACAGCAAGAGTGCGAAACTCAATAGAGTAGTCTGTTATGGATCGATTGCCTTGACATAGGGAAGACAGGGCCCTGGAAGCCTCCTCCCCAAAAACAGATCGATCAAAAACCCGTATCATCTCCTCCTTAAAGTCCTGATACTGGTTAGTACACTCAGCCCTTGCCTCCCAGATTGCCGTGCCCCACTCACGAGCCCGTCCAATAAGGAGAGATATGACGTAGGCGACACGAGCAGTGCTCCTGGAGTAAGTGTTGGGCTGGAGAGAAAACACAATATCACACTGGGTGAGGAACGAGCGGCATTCAGTGGGCTCCCCAGAGTAACACGGCGGGTTATTGATTCTGGGCTCCGGAGATTCGAAAGCCCTGGAAGTGGCCGGTGGATCGAGGCGGAGATGGTGAACCTGTTCTGTGAGGTTGGAGACTTGGGTGGCCAGGGTCTCAACGGCATGTCGAGCAACAGACAATTCCTGCTCGTGTCTGCCTAGCATCGCTCCCTGGATCTCGACGGCTGAGTGGAGAGGATCCGAAGTCGCTGGGTCCATTCTTGGTCGGATTCTTCTGTTACGGTGAGTGAATGAGGACCCAAAAGCGAACTAACTTAAACAGAGCTTCTTTAATAACTAAACATAGGTAGGCTCAGATAGACCGGCAGATTCCGACAGGACAGGACAAGGTTACAGCAAACATGACGATAGTCTGGCTCAGGCATGAAACACAACAAACAAGAATCCGACAAGGACAGGAACAAAAACAGAGAGAGATATAGGGACCTAATCAGAGGGAAAAAGGGAACAGGTGGGAAACGGGGTGAATGGGTAGTTAGGAGGAGACAAGGAACAGCTGGGGGGAAGCGGGGGAGAAAAGGTAACCTAAGACGACCAGCAGAGGGAGACAGGGTGAAAGGAAAGGACAGAGACAAGACACAACATGACAGTACATGACAAGTTACTAGTCCAACACCACTAGGCTACCCCAGATGTGTCTGTATCAGCTAGCACATCTGGATTTGGGCATTTTCTCCCATTCTTCCTTGCAGATTTTTTCAAGCATGCAGCGGTGAACAGCAATCTTCAAGTCTTTCCACAGATTTTCAATAAGATTCAAGTCTGGGCTTTCCCTGGACGACTCAAGTAGTTTCTGCTCTAACAATGAACTGCCAACTGTGGGACCTTACATAGAAATATTTATTTAAATCAATTTTGAATTCAGGCTGTAGCACAACAAAATGTGCAATAAATCAAGAGGTATGAATACTTTCTGAAGGCACTGTAGGCAACAACCAGCTGACTGTCGAGTCAATGAAGATAGTTATGAAGGATATCTAGGCTAAGGTTACTTCTCCTTTTGCTAGCTAGCTAGCTAACCAACTAAATCTAACACGCAATCACATCAAGCAGCTGAAATGACGGCAAACTATGTGCATTTTAGTTTATTTGATCTTTGTTGCTATTCAAATGTATTTGAATATACACATTATAATGATCCTGATAATAGAATTTGCTCGGAGAAGATTTCCGTTTCGTCACGTACATGTTGTACGGGCTTATATTAACCCCCATTGTACCAAACCACATCCTAGGCAGGAAGCACGGTGAAATAAGGTCTAGAAAATGTCTGGCTGGTACAGTGGATGAAATATATGAATGGATGCACATTGATGCTTGAAATGTAATTTCATGAATAACTCCCTGCTATTAACCAATCAGCATCCAGGCTTCAAACCACCTGTTTTATAACAACTAGTAATGTTGCGTTATTTGAACTTTATCAACTAGAGTAATTTAAAACAGGGATCAGATGTTTATCAACTAGAGTAATTTAAAACAGGGATCAGATGTTTATCAACTAGAGTAATTTAAAACAGGGATCAGATGTTTATCAACTAGAGTAATTTAAAACAGGGATCAGATGTTTATCAACTAGAGTAATTTAAAACAGGGATCAGATGTTTATCAACTAGAGTAATTTAAAACAGGGATCAGATGTTTATCAACTAGAGTAATTTAAAACAGGGATCAGATGTTTATCAACTAGAGTAATTTAAAACAGGGATCAGATGTTTATCAACAAGAGTAATTTAAAACAGGGATCAGATGTTTATCAACTAGAGTAATTTAAAACAGGGATCAGATGTTTATCAACTAGAGTAATTTAAAACAGGGATCAGATGTTTATCAACTAGAGTAATTTAAAACAGGGATCAGATGTTTATCAACTAGAGTAATTTAAAACAGGGAGCAGATGTTTATCAACTAGTCATTTAAAACAGGGATCAGATGTTTATCAACTAGAGTAATTTAAAACAGGGATCAGATGTTTATCAACTAGAGTAATTTAAAACAGGGATCAGATGTTTATCAACTAGAGTAATTTAAAACAGGGATCAGATGTTTATCAACTAGAGTAATTTAAAACAGGGATCAGATGTTTATCAACTAGAGTAATTTAAAACAGGGATCAGATGTTTATCAACTAGAGTAATTTAAAACAGGGATCAGATGTTTATCAACTAGAGTAATTTAAAACAGGGATCAGATGTTTATCAACTAGAGTAATTTAAAACAGGGATCAGATGTTTATCAACTAGAGTAATTTAAAACAGGGATCAGATGTTTATCAACTAGAGTAATTTAAAACAGGGATCAGATGTTTATCAACTAGAGTAATTTAAAACAGGGATCAGATGTTTATCAACTAGAGTAATTTAAAACAGGGATCAGATGTTTATCAACTAGAGTAATTTAAAACAGGGATCAGATGTTTATCAACTAGAGTAATTTAAAACAGGGATCAGATGTTTATCAACTAGAGTAATTTAAAACAGGGATCAGATGTTTATCAACTAGAGTAATTTAAAACAGGGATCAGATGTTTATCAACTAGAGTAATTTAAAACAGGGATCAGATGTTTATCAACTAGAGTAATTTAAAACAGGGATCAGATGTTTATCAACTAGAGTAATTTAAAACAGGGATCAGATGTTTATCAACTAGAGTAATTTAAAACAGGGATCAGATGTTTATCAACTAGAGTAATTTAAAACAGGGATCAGATGTTTATCAACTAGAGTAATTTAAAACAGGGATCAGATGTTTATCAACTAGAGTAATTTAAAACTGGGATCAGATGTTTATCAACTAGAGTAATTTAAAACAGGGATCAGATGTTTATCAACTAGAGTAATTTAAAACAGGGATCAGATGTTTATCAACTAGAGTAATTTAAAACAGGGATCAGATGTTTATCAACTAGAGTAATTTAAAACAGGGATCAGATGTTTATCAACTAGAGTAATTTAAAACAGGGTTTAGATGTTTATCAACTAGAGTAATTTAAAACAGGGATCAGATGTTTATCAACTAGAGTAATTTAAAACAGGGATCAGATGTTTATCAACTAGAGTAATTTAAAACAGGGATCAGATGTTTATCAACTAGAGTAATTTAAAACAGGGATCAGATGTTTATCAACTAGAGTAATTTAAAACAGGGATCAGATGTTTATCAACTAGAGTAATTTAAAACAGGGATCAGATGTTTATCAACTAGAGTAATTTAAAACAGGGATCAGATGTTTATCAACTAGAGTAATTTAAAACAGGGATCAGATGTTTATCAACTAGAGTAATTTAAAACAGGGATCAGATGTTTATCAACTAGAGTAATTTAAAACAGGGATCAGATGTTTATCAACTAGAGTAATTTAAAACAGGGATCAGATGTTTATCAACTAGAGTAATTTAAAACAGGGATCAGATGTTTATCAACTAGAGTAATTTAAAACAGGGATCAGTTGTTTATCAACTAGAGTAATTTAAAACAGGGATCAGATGTTTATCAACTAGAGTAATTTAAAACAGGGATCAGATGTTTATCAACTAGAGTAATTTAAAACAGGGATCAGATGTTTATCAACTAGAGTAATTTAAAACAGGGATCAGATGTTTATCAACTAGAGTAATTTAAAACAGGGATCAGATGTTTATCAACTAGAGTAATTTAAAACAGGGATCAGATGTTTATCAACTAGAGTAATTTAAAACAGGGATCAGATGTTTATCAACTAGAGTAATTTAAAACAGGGATCAGATGTTTATCAACTAGAGTAATTTAAAACAGGGATCAGATGTTTATCAACTAGAGTAATTTAAAACAGGGATCAGATGTTTATCAACTAGTCATTTAAAACAGGGATCTGATTATATACTTTGCAGCACATATAAATTGTTTAATATTTTAATGTACAATTATAGTGGCCTGCAAAAGTTTCTGTCAGACTTTATTTGAAATACATTTTTATGTTTGCAAAAATCCTTTAATTAATTTTACACAATTTTACAGTAAATGTTAATATATATCATAATAAATCTACAGCATGGAGAAGCCCTGGTTTTTGTCCAACACGTCATCAATGACCTTTGTTCTTCTCCTACACGTCATCACCGCATACAACGCGCGCACACACACACACACACACACACACACACACACACACACACACACACACACACACACACACACACACACACACACACACACACACACACACACACAAGGTTTCTAAACACCACTACATACTATAGGGTTCTCTAAACCCACTCTTCCGTCCAACACCCAGACCACTCCGAGAGAGGGGGTAACACCGCCAAGCCGCCGCCTATGAACCTGGGCTTGTATCCCCCCCCCTCTCCTAGCCTAGCTGCTGCTGTGTAGGATCAGAACACTGAGAAACCAGACTTAGGTTCAAGCAGTAATTGTATTATTTCAAATACCTAAGCCGTGCTCGATTGAGCTTGCTTGTTGAAATATAATCGTATACAATAGTAACAACATTGTAAATCCTGCCCATATGGCATTCCAGGTAGGCTCAATCAAATTCTCACAGCATTTGAAAGAAAACAAACACAACTTGAAACCAGGTCTGAGGCTGGGTGGAAACATGTCTGTCTGTTCTCTGCTCTGCTGTTGCTGTGGAGGGGAAACTCCTAGTACCAGGGGAGGATGGTATGGCAGGGCAGTTACCACCTTTCAAACTTCCTCCCTCACCCCTTCCTCCCAACCAGCCGTTCTACAGTGAAGCCAGTCCAGGGGTGGGAGGGAGATATTCTGGATCAGAAAATCAGATTAGATGTTAGATGGTAGGGTTATACCATCTAACAACACACTGTGGGGGTGGTGGGTAGGGTTATACCATCTAACAACACACTGTGGGGGTGGTGTTTAGGGTTATACCATCTAACAACACACTGTGGGGGTGGTGGGTAGGGTTATACCATCTAACAACACACTGTGGGGGTGGTGGGTAGGGTTATACCATCTAACAACACACTGTGGGGGTCATGGTATGGTTATTATTGGAGCCAGTCCAGAACACACTGTTAATTTAAACACACAAAATGTGAGAGGGATATTCCCACTGCTAATCATGGTGTTCCAGCAATCCAGTAACTGAGTTTGGTGTGGATTAGGGCTAGTAGTTAGTAGTGTGAGTGTGTGGATTGGGGTTAGTAGTGTGTGGATTAGGGTTAGTAGTGTGTGGATTAGTGTTAGTAGTGTGTGGATTAGGGTTAGTAGTATATGGATTAGGGTTAGTAGTGTGGGGATTAGGGTTAGTAGTGTGTGGATTAGGGTTAGTAGTGTGTGGATTAGGGTTAGTAGTGTGTGGATTAGTGTTAGTAGTGTGTGGATTAGGGTTAATAGTGTGAGTGTGTGGATTAGGGTTAGTAGTGTGTGGATTAGGGTTAGTAGTGTGTGGATTAGGGTTAGTAGTGTGTGGATTAGGGTTAGTAGTGTGTGGATTAGGGTTAGTAGTCTGAGTGTGTGGATTAGGATTAGTAGTGTGTGGATTAGGGTTAGTAGTGTGAGTGTGTGGGTTAGGGTTAGTAGTGTGTGGATTAGGGTTAGTAGTGTGTGGATTAGGGTTAGTAGTGTGTGGATTGGGGTTAGTAGTGTGAGTGTGTGGAATAGGGTTAGTAGTGTGTGGATAAGGGTTAGTAGTGTTTGGATTAGGGTTAGTGGTGTGTGGATTAGGGTTAGTCGTGTTTGGATTAGGGTTTGTAGTGTGTGGATTAGGGTTAGTAGTGTGTGTATTTGTGTTAGTAGAGTGTGGATTAGGGTTAGTAGTGTGTGTATTAGGGTTAGTAGTGTGTGGATTAGGGTTAGTAGTGTGAGTGTGTGGATTAGGGTTAGTAGTGTGTGGATTAGTGTTAGTAGTGTGTGGATTAGGGTTAGTAGTGTGTGGATTAGGGTTAGTAATGTGTGGATTAGGGTTAGTAGTGTGAGTGTGTGGATTAGGGTTAGTAGTGTGAGTGTGTGGATTAGGGTTAGTAGTGTGTGGATTAGGGTTAGTAGTGTGAGTGTGTGGCTTAGGGTTAGTATTGTGTGGATTAGGGTTAGTAGTGTGATTGTGTGGATTAGGGTTAGTAGTGTGAGTGTGTGGATTAGGGTTAGTAGTGTGTGGATTAGGGTTAGTAGTGTGTGAATTATGGTTAGTAGTGTGTGGATTAGGGTTAGTATTGTGTGGATTAGGGTTAGTAGTGTGTGGATTAGGGTTAGTAGTGTGTGGATTAGAGTTAGTAGTGAGAGTGTGTGGATTAGGGTTAGTAGTGGTTGGATTAGGGTTAGTAGTGTGTGGATTAGGGTTAGTAGTGTGTGGATTAGGGTTAGTAGTGTGTGGATTAGGGTTAGTAGTGTGTGGATTAGGGTTAGTAGTGGTTGGATTAGGGTTAGTAGTGTGTGGATTAGGGTTAGTAGTGTGTCCCAGCCAGCCCTTCTGGAGATCTGCTGGCAGTGTAGGATCTATTTCCTGCCACAGTGAGAGAGAGAGACAGACCTTCACATTGTAAGGATATATATCCTGCCACAGTGAGAGAGAGAGAGACAAACCTTCACATTGTAAGTGGCCATCAGAGGACCACTGCCCCAGCAGCCCCAGAACCCTACTTCTCAACTGCCGCCTACTGGTTAGAGCGTTGAGGCGGCAGCGTAGCCTACTGGTTAGAGCGTTGAGGCGGCAGCGTAGCCTACTGGTTAGAGCGTAGAGGCGGCAGCGTAGCCTACTGGTTAGAGCGTAGAGGCGGCAGCGTAGCCTACTGGTTAGAGCGTAGAGGCGGCAGCGTATTCTACTGGTTAGAACGTAGAGGCGGCAGCGTAGCCTACTGGTTAGTGCGTAGAGGCGGCAGCGTAGCCTACTGGTTAGAGCGTAGAGGCGGCAGCGTATTCTACTGGTTATATCGTAGAGGTGGCAGCGTAGCCTACTGGTTAGAGTGTAGAGGCGGCAGCCTACTGGTTAGAGCGTAGAGGCGGCAGCATATTCTACTGGTTAGAGCAGTGGTTCTTAACCTGGTTGGAGTTACTGAACCCCACCAGTTTCATATGTACATTCACCGAACCCTTCTTAATTGGAAAAATAAAATATGATTTTTTCAAATTCAAAACATAGGTATATATTTTACTGGTGGACAACATGAACCGTCAACATCACTGTGTTCAAAGAACAAAATCATCAAAACATGATTTTCACACAAAAACATAATCATGAATATTTACTGGAAATCAGTGTGACTTCTGCTGTTGCCTTTCAGAGACCAGTTCAGAAATGCGCGGCTTCACCTTGGCAAGTGCCACTCTCATGTCATTTTCGCAACAAAGTCTGTTCCTTTTCTTCGTTTTTATGTCCAGCATCCTCGAAAAGGATTGCTCGCAAAGATATGTTGTAACAAACGGTATGAAAATCTCCAGAGCTTTCTTAGCAATAACAGGGTACGTTACCATTTGTTGACACCAAAACGTTGAAAGCGTTGTTGTTCTGAAGAGTTGCTGTTGAACCTGGCTCTGTTGAATTTCAATGATTTCATCGAGGTATTCATCATTGACATCTGTTGTCTCAACACTAAACGTGAACGGCTGTCTCACCCATGCTGGATATGACTCTCTTGTAGGGAAGTATACGTCGAGAGACTTTGCAAGCTCATCTAAGTGCGTGGCAATTGCTTGCTTCAGTTCCGCGGGTACAGAAATGTTTCCGATTCCAGATACATCTTCGATCTTACTTACACAGTCATCCAGCAGGGGAAAGTTTGCGAAGTTATCGTTCTCTGTTCGTCGTTTCCAATAACGGTAGCTTTTTTTGAAAAGCTTTCAGGGTTTCCTCCGCTTCGATGATGTTGACTCCACCGCCCTGCATCTTTTGATTGAGATGATTGAGAGCTGTGAAGATATCAGCCATGTATGCTAAAATGAGAATGAACTCAGAATTTTTGAAGCAATCTGCATGACAATGTTGGTGCTCTTGCAAAAACAGGGCTAATTCCACACGCACGGCAAAAACCCGATTCAGCACCTGTCCCCGGGATAACCACCGAACGTTAGAATGGTACAGAAGTACCTCGAATTCAGAGCCCATTTCTTTACACAGCTCACTGAAGATGCGGTGCCTCAGAGCACTAGTTCTCACATTGTTCACGCATTCCACTACAATTTTTAATACTTCTGCCAGTTTTGGAGGCAAGGTTTTTGTTGCCAACGCATGCCTGTGCAGAATACAATGCGTAACAATTATGTGTGGTGCATCGGCTTTCACCAGCGCATCAAAACCAGACTTTCTTCCCAGCATGACTGAAGCTCCGTCCGAACAAACTGCAGAAACCATATCCCACGAAAGATTGTTGTCTTTGAAGAAGTCATCCACAAGTTTTTTCACATCGGCTGCCTTAGTTGTTGTTGTAAGCGGCTTACAAAATAAAATAAAAATTCCTTTATCACGGCGTCTTTCACATTGAATACAGCAAACTGGCTTAGATTGGAAACGTCTGTGGTCTCGTCCAGTTGAAGGCTGAATTTTGCCGGGCTTGAAATCAGATCTGCAACTACTTGAGCCAAGATGTCTTTGCTCATGTCCTCTATTCTGTCGCTGATGGTGTCATTTGAAAGAGGAATTTGGGATAACTTAACTTCAGCCTCTTTTCCCAGCATGATATTCGCCATCTTCAACACAGCTGGTTTTACGAGTGTTTCACCAATGGTGTGTGGTTTGCCCTGCTTTGCGATCAGGTAAGCAACTTCGTACCATGCTGTGAGGATCGGTTTGTTGATGGGTACAAAGCCGAGAACAGGCAGAGTAGCCTTTTCATCGAATCTGGCTCTCTTCATCTAGAATTCAGCGAGCGTTGTGTTCTTGTATTTTCCATCTCCATGCAGCTTAAGGAAGTGTTCTCTTAGTTTTGCCGGTGCTAGACTAGAATTGCTCAACTTGGCATTGCAAATCAGGCAGTTAGGACGCTGACTCCCATCACGTTCCATTATACATGTGAATCCATATTGTACATATTCGTCCGACCACTTTCTTTTTTTGCTCGACATAGTAAGTATGAAGGGATTAAAATATTAAGAAAGAAATCACAAGACGTACCATCACGACAGTCACAAGTCGACTACTGAGCGCACCAAATTCCCTGCAGCACAAATAGGCCAAGCGATTTAGCGTGATCACCTGCAGCCAATGATGGCCGGGCGGGGCGTGTCATCACGAATCATATGAGTCGGATGTGTGTCTTGACCTCTGGCCGAACCCCTGAGACTGACTCACCGAACCCCTGGGGTTCGATCGAACCCAGGTTAAGAACCACTGGGTTAGAGCATAGAGGCGGCAGCGTAGCCTACTGGTTAGAGCGTAGAGGTGGCAGCATAGCCTCGTGGTTAGAGTGTCGGACTAACAACCGGAAGGTTGCAAGATCGAATCCCCGAGCTGACAAGGTAAAAATCTATCTCCTTCTGCACCTGAACAGGCAGTTAACCCAATGTTCCACTGCCATCATTGATAATAAGAATTTGTTCTTAACTGACTTGCCTAGTTAAATAAATAAAGGTCAAATCAAAAAACAGTTCTGACGTTCCTCAAAATAATGACTAAAGGTTTTTCATACTAATTATTTGCCTCCTTTTGAATGTCATTGTATTTCCAAGGCATTTCTGATGAAAATGTCATCAGCTCTCATTGACGATAGATGTCGTAGGTCATAAGTCGGCCATCAGTTAAAAACAATATTGTGAGGAAACAAGTAATCCATGAATAGTCCTGTTGATTTATCCTGTCAATGTGTGTGTGTGTGTGTGTGTGAGCGGTAACTATTAGCAACAGTAATCCATTTCTCTTTCATGTTTCCTTTAGTTGAGGAGCAGAATCAAAACAACATATCTGTGTATCTCGCCCTGGCCTTTCCACTGGACTGGAACATGTAAATGTTAGTCTAATGTCTACAGTTGTTTAGATACGTGTTTTCTTCTCTGTGGGTCAACTGGTATCCTATTCCCTATTTAGTGCACCCTTTTTTTGACCAGGACCCATAGGGCTCCTACACGTAACAGGGTGCCCTTTGGGACAAAGACAGGCAGTGAGAATGAGTTGAATCACAACAGTGTGAGAGCACTGAAGTGCTTTAATGCAGGGAAACTTAAATCAGTTCTACCTTATTTCCATCAACATGTTAAAGGTGCAACCAGAGGGGAAAACAATTCTAGATCACCTGTACTTCAAACACAGAGACGCGTACAAAGCTCTCCCTCGCCCTCCATTTGGTAAATCCGACCACAACTCTTCCTGGGACTAAACACCTCCCTTTGCAACTGGATCCTGGACTTCCTGATGGGCCTCCCCCAGGTGGTGAGGGTAGGTAGCAACACATCTGCCACGCTGATCCTCAACACTGGAGCTCCCCAGGGGTGCGTGCTCAGTCCCCTCCTGTACTCCCTGTTCACCCACGACTGCATGGCCAGGCACGACTCCAACACCATCATTAAGTTTGCTGACGACACAACAGTGGTAGGCTTGATCACCGACAACGACGGACAGCCTATAGGGAGGAGGTCAGAGACCTGGCCGGGTGGTGCCAGAATAACAGCCTATCCCTCAACGTAACCAAGACTAAGGAGATGATTGTGGACTACAGGAAAAGGATCACCGAGCACGCCCCCATTCTCATCGACTCGGCTGTAGTGGAGCAGGTTGAGAGCTTCAAATTCCTTGGTGTCCACATCAACAACAAACTAGAATTGTCCAAACACACCAAGACAGTCGTGAAGAGGGAACGACAAAGCCTATTCCCCCTCAGGAAACTAAAAAGATTTGGCATGGGTCCTCAGATCCTCAAAAGGTTCTACAGCTGCAACATCGAGAGAATCCTGAATGGTTGCATCACGTCCTGGTATGGCAACTGCTCGGCCTCTACA
Source organism: Oncorhynchus mykiss (assembly GCF_013265735.2). Taxonomy (NCBI): domain Eukaryota; kingdom Metazoa; phylum Chordata; class Actinopteri; order Salmoniformes; family Salmonidae; genus Oncorhynchus; species Oncorhynchus mykiss. Next base: position 3,507,459 of record NC_048576.1, on the reverse strand, counting down.
GAGGGTAGTGCGTAAGGCTTAGTACATCACTGGGTTTAAGCTGCCTGCCATCCAGGACCTCTACACCAGGTTGTATCAAAAAACAGCCCTAGAAATGGTCAAAGACCCCAGCCACCCCAGTCTTAGACTGTTCTCTCTACTACCGCATGGCAAGAGGTACCGGAGTGCCTAGTCTAGGACAAAAAGGCTTCACAACAGTTTTTACCCCCAAGCCATAAGACTCCTGAACAGGTAATCAAATGGCTACCCAGACTATCTGCATTGTGTGCCTCCCCCAACCCCTCTTTTACGCTGCTGCTACTCTCTGTTCATCATATATGCATAGGCACTTTAACCATATCTACATGTACATACTACCTCAATCAGCCTGACTAAACGGTATGTGGACTCTCTAATGTATATAGCCTCTCTACTGTATATAGCCTCTACTGTATATAACCTCTCTACTGTGTGTAGCCTCTCTACTGTAAATAGCCTCTCTACTGTATATAGACTCGCTACTGTATATAGCCTCTCTACTGTATATAGCCTCTCTACTGTATATAGCCTAACTACTGTATATAGCCTAACTACTGTATATAGCCTAACTACTGTATAAAGCCTCGCTACTTTTATAGCCTCTCTACTCTTATAGCTTCTCTACTGTATATAGCCTCTCTACTGTATATAGCCTCTACTTTTATAGCCTCTCTACTTTTATAGCCTCTCTACAGTATATAGCCTCTCTACTGTATATAGCATCTCTACTGTATATATCCTAACTACTGTATATAGCCTCTCTACTGTATATAGCCTCTCTACTGTATATAGCCTTTCTACTGTATATAGCCCCTCTACTGTATATAGCCTAACAACTGTATATAGCCCCTCCACTGTATTTAGCCTAACTAGTGTATATAGCCTCTCTACTGTATATAGACTCTCTACTGTATATAGCTTAACTACTGTATATAGCCTCTCTACTGTATATAGCCTCTCTACTGTATATATCCTAACTACTGTATATAGCCTCTCTACTGTATATAGCCTCTCTACTGTATATAGCCTTTCTACTGTATATAGCCCCTCTACTGTATATAGCCTCACTACTGTATATAGACTCTCTACTGTATATAGCTTAACTACTGTATATAGCCTCTCTACTGTATATAGCCTCTCTACTGTACATAGCCTAACTACTGTATATAGCCTAACTACTGTATATAGCCTCTCTACTGTATATAGCCTCTCTACTGTACATAGCCTAACTACTGTATATAGCCTCTCTACTGTTATAGCCTCACTACTGTATATAGCCTCGCTACTGTATATAGCCTCTCTACTGTTATAGCCTCACTACTGTAAATAGCCTCGCTACGGTATATAGCCTCTCTACTGTTTATAGCCCCTCTACTATATATAGCCTAACTACTGTATATAGCCTCTCTACTGTATATAGCCTAACTACTGTATATAGCCTCTCTACTGTATATAGCCTCTCTACTGCATATAGCCTCTCTACTGTATATAGCCTCTCTACTGTATATAGCCCCTCTACTGTATATAGCCCCTCTACTGTCTATAGCCCCTCTACTGTATATAGCCCCTATACTGTATATAGCCCCTCTACTGTCTATAGCCCCTCTACTGTATATAGCCCCTCTACTGTCTATAGCCCCTCTACTGTATATAGCCTAACTACTGTATATAGCCTCTCTACTGTACATAGCCTCTCTGCTGTATATAGCCCTTCTACTGTATATAGCCCCTCTACTGTATATAACCTAACTACTGTATATAGCCCCTCTACTGTATATAGCCTAACTACTGTATATAGCCCCTCTACTGTATATAACCTCTCTACTGTATATAGCCCCTCTACTGTATATGGCCTAACTACTGTATATAGCCTCTCTACTGTATATAGCCTCTCTACTGTATATAGCCTATCTACTGTATATAGCCTAACTACCACTGTGAGGTCTTCTACACCTGTTGTATTCAGCAGTTCACTGTGAGGTCTACTACACCTGTTGTATTCAGCATTTCACTGTAAGGTCTACTACACCTGTTGTATTCAGCATTTCACTGTAAGGTCTACTACACCTGTTGTATTCAGCATTTCACTGTAAGGTCTACTACACCTGTTGTATTCAGCATTTCACTGTGAGGTCTACTACACCTGTTGTATTCAGCATTTCACTGTGAGGTCTACTACACCTGTTGTATTCAGCATTTCACTGTAAGGTCGACTACACCTGTTGTGTTCAGCATTTCACTGTAAGGTCTACTACACCTGTTGTATTCAGCATTTCACTGTAAGGTCTACTACACCTGTTGTATTCAGCATTTCACTGTAAGGTCTACTACACCTGTTGTATTCAGCATTTCACTGTAAGGTCTACTACACCTGTTGTATTCAGCATTTCACTGTAAGGTCTACTACACCTGTTGTATTCAGCATTTCACTGTGAGGTCTACTACACCTGTTGTATTCTGCATTTCACTGTAAGGTCTACTACACCTGTTGTATTCAGCATTTCACTGTAAGGTCTACTACACCTGTTGTATTCAGCATTTCACTGTAAGGTCTACTACACCTGTTGTATTCAGCATTTCACTGTAAGGTCTACTACACCTGTTGTATTCAGCATTTCACTGTAAGGTCTACTACACCTGTTGTATTCAGCATTTCACTGTGAGGTCTACTACACCTGTTGTATTCAGCATTTCACTGTAAGGTCTACTACACCTGTTGTATTCAGCATTTCACTGTAAGGTCTACTACACCTGTTGTATTCAGCATTTCACTGTAAGGTCTACTACACCTGTTGTATTCAGCATTTCACTGTAAGGTCTACTACACCTGTTGTATTCAGCATTTCACTGTAAGGTCTACTACACCTGTTGTATTCAGCATTTCACTGTAAGGTCTACTACACCTGTTGTATTCAGCATTTCACTGTAAGGTCTACTACACCTGTTGTATTCAGCATTTCACTGTAAGGTCTACTACACCTGTTGTATTCAGCATTTCACTGTAAGGTCTACTACACCTGTTGTATTCAGCATTTCACTGTAAGGTCTACTACACCTGTTGTATTCAGCATTTCACTGTAAGGTCTACTACACCTGTTGTATTCAGCATTTCACTGTAAGGTCTACTACACCTGTTGTATTCAGCATTTCACTGTAAGGTCTACTACACCTGTTGTATTCAGCATTTCACTGTAAGGTCTACTACACCTGTTGTATTCAGCATTTCACTGTAAGGTCTACTACACCTGTTGTATTCAGCATTTCACTGTAAGGTCTACTACACCTGTTGTATTCAGCATTTCACTGTAAGGTCTACTACACCTGTTGTATTCAGCATTTCACTGTGAGGTCTACTACACCTGTTGTATTCAGCATTTCACTGTAAGATCTACTACACCTGTTGTATTCAGCATTTCACTGTAAGGTCTACTACACCTGTTGTATTCAGCATTTCACTGTAAGGTCTACTACACCTGTTGTATTCAGCATTTCACTGTAAGGTCTACTACACCTGTTGTATTCAGCATTTCACTGTAAGGTCTACTACACCTGTTGTATTCAGCATTTCACTGTGAGGTCTACTACACCTGTTGTATTCAGCACGTGACAACTACACTTTGATTTGATGTTGCAAAATTAAGTGTGCTCGCAGGTAGCCTAGTGGTTAGGAGTGTTGGGCTTGTAACCAAAAAATTGCTGGTTCAAATCCCCAAGCTGACTGAGTAAGGCACTTAACCCTAATTGCTCCTCTAAGTGTACTAAATGTGTGCTACTGCAAGTGGCTGTTAATCAGTCCTAAATATTTCCAAAAGTGTTGTATTGTGTAAAGTGTTGTACTTCATCGTATAATGTGTAAATTGGGTTTAGTCAATGTTGAGGTGACTGAAATGCTTGGAGTAACACTAGATTGTCAACTGTCATGGTCAAAACATGTTGATACAACAGTAGCTAAGATGGGGAGAAGTCTGTCCATAATAAAGAGCCGCTCTGCCTTCTTAACAACACTATCAACAAGGCAGGTCCTAGTTTCTACCTTCTTAACAACACTACCAACAAGGCAGGTCGTACAGGTCCTAGTTTCTACCTTCTTAACAACACTATCAACAAGGCAGGTCCTACAGGCCCTAGTTTCTACCTCTTAACAACACTATCAACAAGGCAGGTCCTACAGGCCCTGGTTTCTACCTTCTTAACAACACTACCAACAAGGCAGGTCCTACAGGTCCTAGTTTCTACCTTCTTAACAACACTATCAACAAGGCAGGTCCTACAGGCCCTAGTTTCTACCTTCTAGACAACACTATCAACAAGGCAGGTCCTACAGGCTCTAGTTTCTACCTTCTTAACAACACTATCAACAAGGCAGGTCCTACAGGCCCTAGTTTCTACCTTCTTAACAACACTATCAACAAGGCAGGTCCTACAGGCCCTAGTTTCTACCTTCTTAACAGCACTATCAACAATGCAGGTCCTAGTTTCTACATTCTTATCAACAAGGCAGGTCCTACAGGCTCTAGTTTCTACCTTCTTAACAACACTATCAACAAGGCAGGTCCTACAGGCCCTAGTTTCTACGTTCTTAACAGCAGTATGAACAAGGCAGGTCCTAGTTTCTACATTCTTATCAACAAGGCAGGTCCTACAGGCTCTAGTTTCTACCTTCTTAACAACACTATCAACAAGGCAGGTCCTACAGGCTCTAGTTTCTACCTTCTTAACAACACTACCAACAAGGCAGGACCTAGTTTCTACCTTCTTAACAACACTACTAACAAGGCAGGTCCTACAGGCCCTAGTTTCTACCTTCTTAACAACACTATCAACAAGGCATGACCTAGTTTCTACCTTCTTAACAACACTACCAACAAGGCAGGACCTAGTTTCTACCTTCTTAACAACACTATCAACAAGGCAGGTCCTACAGGCCCTAGTTTCTACCTTCTTAACAACACTATCAACAAGGCAGGTCCTACAGGCCCTAGTTTCTACCTTCTCAACAACACTATCAACAAGGCAGGTCCTACAGGCCCTAGTTTCTACCTTCTTAACAACACTATCAACAAGTCAGGTCCTACAGGCCATAGTTTCTAACTTCTTAACAAGGCAGGTCCTACAGGCCCTAGTTTCTACCTTCTTTGCAACACTATCAACAAGGCAGGTCCTACAGGCCCTAGTTTCTAACTTCTTAACAACACTATCAACAAGGCAGGTCCTACAGGCCCTAGTTTCTACCCTCTTAACAACACTATCAACAAGGCAGGTCCTACAGGCCCTAGTTTTGTCACACCTGGACTACTGTTCAGTTGTGTGGTCAGGTGCCATGAAGAGGGACTTGGGAAAATTGCAGTTGGCTCAGAACAGGGCAGCACGGCTGGCCCTGAAAAGTACACGGAGAGCTAACATTAATTATATGCATGTCAATCTCTCATGGCTCAAAGTGGAGGAGAGATTGACTCATCATTACTTGTTTTTGTAAGAAGTGTTGACAAGCTGAAGGTACCAAACTGTCTGTTTAAAATACTAGCACACAGCTCGGACACCCATGCATACCCCACAACATATGCCATCAGAGGTCTCTTCATAGACCCCAAGTCCAGAACACACTATGGGAGGCACACAGTACTACAAAGAGCCATGACTACATGGAACTCTATTCCACAGTACTACATAGAGCCATGACTACATGGAACTCTATTCCACAGTACTACATAGAGCCATGACTACATGGAACTCTATTCCACAGTACTACATAGAGCCATGACTACATGGAACTCTATTCCACAGTACTACATAGAGCCATGACTACATGGAACTCTATTCCACAGTACTACATAGAGCCACGACTACATGGAACTCTATTCCACAGTACTACATAGAGCCATGACTACATGGAACTCTATTCCACAGTACTACATAGAGCCATGACTACATGGAACTCTATTCCACATCAGGTAACTCATGCAGCAGTAGAATCAGATTTAAAAAGCAGGTAAAAACACACCTTAGGGAACAGCAGGGACTGTGAAGAGACACAAACAAAAACACAGACATATGCATACACACACATGATAACATAGGTACTATACACACACACACACACACACATGGATGTGCATATGTTTGTGTTACTTCACAGTCCTGTTCCTTAAGGTGTATGTTTTACTTAATATTAAAATGCTTTGGCAGCAGCTAATGGGGATCCATTAAAAAACAAATACAAACCTCTTGTGAATGATGTGCAATAAGGCAACTTTTTCAAATCTTTGTCGCACACCTCATGTATCCTAGTCCATAGTCCTATATGTTTCAATAAGGTTAGTATCACACCTCATGTAGCCTAGTCCATAGCCCTATAAGGTTAGTATCACACCTCATGTAGTCTAGTCCATAGCCCTATAAGGTTAGTATCACACCTCATGTAGCCTAGTCCATAGTCCTATAAGGTTAGTATCACACCTCATGTAGTCTAGTCCATAGCCCTATAAGGTTAGTATCACACCTCATGTAGTCTAGTCCATAGTCCTATAAGGTTAGTATCACACCTCATGTAGCCTAGCCCATAGTCCTATAAGGTTAGTATCACACCTCATGTAGCCTAGCCCATAGTCCTATAAGGTTAGTATCACACCTCATGTAGCCTAGTCCATAGTCCTATAAGGTTAGTATCACACCTCATGTAGTCTAGTCCATAGCCCTATAAGGTTAGTATCACACCTCATGTAGTCTAGTCCATAGTCCTATAAGGTTAGTATCACACCTCATGTAGTCTAGTCCATAGTCCTATAAGGTTAGTATCACACCTCATGTAGTCTAGCCCATAGTCCTATATGTTTTAATAGGGTTAGTATCACACCTCATGTAGTCTAGTCCATAGTCCTATAAGGTTAGTATCACACCTCATGTAGTCTAGTCCATAGTCCTATAAGGTTAGTATCACACCTCATGTAGTCTAGTCCATAGTCCTATAAGGTTAGTATCACACCTCATGTAGTCTAGTCCATAGTCCTATAAGGTTAGTATCACACCTCATGTAGTCTAGTCCATAGTCCTATACGGTTAGTATCACACCTCATGTAGTCTAGCCCATAGTCCTATAAGGTTAGTATCACACCTCATGTAGTCTAGTCCATAGTCCTATAAGGTTAGTATCACACCTCATGTAGTCTAGTCCATAGTCCTATAAGGTTAGTATCACACCTCATGTAGTCTAGCCCATAGTCCTATATGTTTTAATAGGGTTAGTATCACACCTCATGTAGTCTAGTCCATAGTCCTATAAGGTTAGTATCACACCTCATGTAGTCTAGTCCATAGTCCTATAAGGTTAGTATCACACCTCATGTAGTCTAGTCCATAGTCCTATAAGGTTAGTATCACACCTCATGTATCCTAGTCCATAGACCTATAAGGTTAGTATCACACCTCATGTAGTCTAGTCCATAGTCCTATAAGGTTAGTATCGCACCTCATGTAGTCTAGTCCATAGACCTATATGTTTTAATAAGGTTTGTATCACAACTAAAGCGGCCAAGTAACTCCAAACAAGCCTATAGGCCTAGAACCCTAGAACACGGTTAGAGAGCACATAGCCTACAGAGCCTAGAAGCCTGGAACACGGTTAGAGAGCACATAGCCTATAGGCCTAGAACCCTGGAACACGGTTAGAGAGCACATAGCCTATAGGCCTAGAACCCTGGAACACGGTTAGAGAGCACATAGCCTATAGGCCTAGAACCCTAGAACACGGTTAGAGAGCACATAGCCTACAGAGCCTAGAAGCCTGGAACACGGTTAGAGAGCACATAGCCTATAGGCCTAGAACCCTGGAACACGGTTAGAGAGCACATAGCCTACAGAGCCTAGAAGCCTGGAACACGGTTAGAGAGCACATAGCCTACAGAGCCCAGAAGCCTGGACCACGGTTAGAGAGCACATAGCCTATAGGCCTAGAACCCTGGAACACGGTTAGAGAGCACATAGCCTATAGGCCTAGAACCCTGGAACACGGTTAGAGAGCACATAGCCTACAGAGCCTAGAAGCCTGGAACACGGTTAGAGAGCACATAGCCTATAGGCCTAGAACCCTGGAACACGGTTAGAGAGCACATAGCCTATAGGCCTAGAAGCCTGGAACACGGTTAGAGAGCACATAGCGTATAGGCCTAGAAGCCTGGAACACGGTTAGAGAGCACATAGCCTATAGGCCTAGAACCCTGGAACACGGTTAGAGAGCACATAGCCTATAGGCCTAGAACCCTGGAACACGGTTAGAGAGCACATAGCCTATAGGCCTAGAAGCCTGGAACACGGTTAGAGAGCACATAGCCTATAGGCCTAGAACCCTGGAACACGGTTAGAGAGCACATAGCCTATAGGCCTAGAACCCTGGAACACGGTTAGAGAGCACATAGCCTATAGGCCTAGAACCCTGGAACACGGTTAGAGAGCACATAGCATACAGAGCCTAGAAGCCTGGAACACGGTTAGAGAGCACATAGCATACAGAGCCTAGAACCCTGGAACATGGTTAGAGAGCACATAGCATACAGAGCTTAGTGAAATATGTCATCGACCAATCGCATTTGAAAACAGAGTTTTGACTGGCCACTTCTGAGCTAGAGGACAAGTACATTAGAGTGTCTAGTTTGAGAAACAGACGCCTCACAAGTCCTCAACTGGCAGCTTTATTAAATAGTTCCCGCAAAACAACAGTGTCAACGTCAACAGTGAAGAGGAGACTGCAAGATGCTGGACTTCTAGGCAGATTTACAAAGAAAAAGTAATATCTCAGACTGGCCAATAAAAAGAAAAGATTAAGATCGGCAAAAGAACACAGACACTGGACAGAGGAAGATTGGAAAAATGTGTTTTGGACAGACGAATGTGTTTGGATCACAAAGAACATTCGTGAGACGCAGAAAAAATGAAAAGATGCTGGAGGAGTGATTGACACCAACTGTCTGGTGGAGGCAATGTGATGGTCTGGGGGTGCTTTGGTGGAGGCAATGTGATGGTCTGGGGATGCTTTGGTGATGGTAAAGTGGGAGATTAGTTCAGGGTAAAAGGGATCAAGAAGAAGGAAGGCTATCACCCCATTTTGCAACGCCATGTCATACCCTGTGGCCGGCACTTAATTGGAGCCAATTTCCTCCTACAACAGGACAATGACCCAAAGCACAGCTCCAAACTATGGAAGAACTATTTAGGGAAGAAGCAGTCAGCTGGTATTCTGTTTATAATGGAGTGACCAGCACAGTCACTGGATCTCAACCCCATTGAGCTGTTGTGGGAGCAACTTGCCCAGAAGTGCCCATCAAGCCAATCCAACTTGTGGGAGGTGCATCAGGAAGCATGGGGTGAAATCTCTTCAGATTACCTCAACAAATTAACAACTAGAATGCCAAAGGTCTGCAAGGCTGTAAAGGCTGCAAATTGAGGATTCTTTGACGAGAGCAAAGTTTGAAGTACGGAATATTATTATTTCAATTAAAAATCATTCTTTCTAACCTTGTCAATGTCTTGACTATATTTCCTATTAATTTTGCAACTCATGGAAAACAAGGACATTTCTAAGTCACCCCAAACCTTTGAATGGTATAGTATATATATTTCTCAGGTGAATACTGTACATAAAAGTGCAATTTTAGTAGCATGTAATATGTTTATGTAAAGTGTATGTTTATTTTTTTACAAAAAGCTGTAAAAGGATTTTCTCAGAGAAAGACTTGAGCTCCTTGATAAGAGAGAAGTTAGAATCTGAGATAGACTTCAGGTACACTGCTGCTACTCGCTGTTTATTATCTATGCATTGTCACTTCACCCCCACCTACATGTACAAATGATCTCAATTAACCTGTAATTAACACTGACTCGGCACCGGTGCCCCCTGTATATAGCCTCGTTATTCTTATTCTTGTTCTGTTACTTTTTATGATGAATTATTATTTTAGCCTAAAAAAACTATTCTTGAACTGCACTGTTGGTTAATGAGGAAGCATTTCACTGTGAAGTCTACACTTGTTGTATTCGGCGCAAGTGACAAATAAAGTTTCATTTGATTTGATAGTGTTTGAGTTTTAGCTTATAGGAAGGGAGGAAGGGATAGGAAGGGAGGAGCGAAATGGAGTCTTGGTCAGATTTGCCGAAAGGAGGGCGGGGGAGGGCCTTGTATGCATCGCGGAAGTTAGAGTAGCAGTGATCCAGTGTTTTTCCAGGTTGAGTGCTACAGTCAATATGCTGATAGAATTTAGGTAGCCTTGTTCTCAAATGCTTGCTTTGATAAAATCCCCAGCTAATGCATCCTCAGGATATATGATTTCCAGTTTGCATAAACTCCAGTGAAGTTCCTTGAGGGCCGTCGTGGTTTCGGCTTGAGGGGGTCAGATGGAGAATTCCCTTGTTTCCAAAGTTTCCTAAGGACTAGAAGATAATACGGTCAGCATTTGATTGATTGTGAGGCATTCTAGGTCAGGTGACCTAGGTCAGGTGACCTAGAATGAAACATACACCCCCACCCTTCTTCTTCCCGGAGAGATGGCTTTTTTAATTTTAATTTTTTTTGGTTGAATTTACCCCCTCTTTCTCCCCAATTTCCAATCGTTTTTTAGTAGCTACTATCTTGTCTCATCGCTACAACTCCCGTACGGGCTCGGGAGAGACGAAGGTTGAAAGTCATGCGTCCTCCAATACACAACCCAACCAAGACACACTGCTTCTTAACACAGGGCGGGGGAGGGCATCCAACCCGGAAGCCAGCCGCACCAATGTGTCAGAGGAAACACCATGCACCTGTCAGCCTTGGTTAGCGCGCACTGTGCCCGGCCCGCCACAGGAGTCGCTGGTGCGCGATGAGACAAGGATATCCCTACCGGCCAAACCCTCCCTAACCCGGACAACGCTAGGCCAATTGTGCATCGCCCCACGGACCTCCCGGTCGCAGCCGGTTACGACAGAGCCTGGGCGCGAACACAGAGTCTCTGGTGGCACAGCTGGCGCTGCAGCACAGTGCCCTTAACCACTGCGCCAGCCGAGATGTTTATTGTTGTCGGAGCGATGCACAAAGAGTCCAGGTGGCTGTATCGACTACGACAGCATATACAGAGAGAGCCATGTTTCCGTGAAACAGAGTATGTTAAAATCCCTGAAGTCTCTCTGGAAAGCAATCCTTTCCCTAATTTAGTCTACCTTGTTATCTAGAGACTGTACATTAGTGAGTAATATACTCGGAAGCGGCGGGTGATGTGAACGCCTCTGAAGTCTGACCAGAAGACTGCTCCATCTACTCCTTCTCCGGCGGTGTTGTTTTGGGTCAGCCTCTGGAATCAGTTCAAATGCCCTGGGTGGTTCAGACAAAGGATCCGTTTCGGGAAAGTCGTATTCCTGGTCATAGTATTGATGATAATTTGGAGTAGTTCTGATATCCAATGGTTCTTTGAGGCTATATGTAATAATACAATATTTTCTGGGCAAAAAATGAAAGAAATACTACATAAAACAACAAAATACTGCAAAGTTTCCTAAGGACTAGAAATGAGGCATCCGTCGCTGTCAGCGCCATCTTACCAAGATGCCTCTTGGCGAACTGCAAGTGGGCTGTCGTGTGCGTTTTCTGAGGAGTGGCTTCTGTTTGGCCACTCTACCATAAAGGCCCGATTGATTGAATGCTGCAGAGATGGTTGTATTTCTGGAAGGTTCAATGTATGACCATATTAGAGACACATATTTCCCTCAGATTACACAGATCCACAAAGAATTCAATTCACAACTCCCATATCTACTGGGTGAAATACCACAGTGTTCCATCACAGCAGCAATATTTGTGACCTGTTGCCACAAGAAAAGGGCAACCAGTGAAGAACAAACACCATTGTAAATACAACCCATATGTATGTATAAATATGTTTTTACAATTTGCACATCGTTACAACACTGTATTTTGACAAAATATGACAATTGAAATGTCTATATTCTTTTTTTAATGTGTAATGTTTACTGTTCATTTTTATTATCTATTTCACTTGCTTTGGCAATGCAAACATGTTTCCCATGCCAATAAAGAGAGAGGGAGACAATCATTAGATCACTCTTTCCAGAGGAAATCAGAGGGAAACAGAGTCTCCAACCCTCCAAATCCTGCTTTTCCACCCGGAACAAACCCGTACTGCCTCCCTATTCTCTATATAGTGCACTACTTTAGACCAGAGCCCTATGGAACCCTATTCCCTATATATAGTGCACTACTTTAGACCAAAGCCCTATAGAACCCTATTCCCTATATATAGTGCACTACTTTAGACCAGAGCCCTATGGAACCCTATTCCCTATATAGTGCACTACTTTAGACCAGAGCCCTATGGAACCCTATTCCCTATGTAGTGCACTACTTTAGACCAGAGCTCTATGGAACCCTATTCCCTATATATAGTGCACTACTTTAGACCAAAGCCCTATAGAACCCTATTCCCTATATAGTGCACTACTTTAGACCAGAGCCCTATGGAACCCTATTCCCTATGTAGTGCACTACTTTAGACCAGAGCCCTATGGAACCCTATTCCCTATATATAGTGCACTACTTTAGACCAAAGCCCTATAGAACCCTATTCCCTATATATAGTGCACTACTTTAGACCAGAGCCCTATGGAACCCTATTCCCTATATAGTGCACTACTTTAGACCAGAGCCCTATGGAACCCTATTCCCTATGTAGTGCACTACTTTAGACCAGAGCTCTATGGAACCCTATTCCCTATATATAGTGCACTACTTTAGACCAAAGCCCTATAGAACCCTATTCCCTATATAGTGCACTACTTTAGACCAGAGCCCTATGGAACCCTATTCCCTATGTAGTGCACTACTTTAGACCAGAGCCCTATGGAACCCTATTCCCTATATATAGTGCACTACTTTAGACCAAAGCCCTATAGAACCCTATTCCCTATATATAGTGCACTACTTTAGACCAGAGCCCTATGGAACCCTATTCCCTATATAGTGCACTACTTTAGACCAGAGCCCTATGGAACCCTATTCCCTATGTAGTGCACTACTTTAGAAATGCAAAATTTGGACCCTTCTCAAAATCAGTGCATATTCAGTAAATGGAAAAGGGCTCCATATGGGATGCAAACATTATCCTTTTAGCGACCACCATACTCTCCCACAGCTCCATTTACTACCTGTTACTGCTGTGTGATTTAAATCAACTGACTGTTACTGCTGTACCTCTCTAGGGTACGTGGGATGCATTTAAATTAACAGGTGTCCCTTGTTAACCTCTCTAGGGTACGTGGGACGCATTTCAATTAACAGGTGTCCCTTGTTAACCTCTCTAGGGTACGTAGGACGCTAGCGTCCATCTGGCCAACATCCAGTGAGGTCGCAGAGCACCAAATTCAATTACAGAAATGCTCATTATAAAAATTCTGAAAACAAAACATATTTTACATAGGTTTAAAGATGAACTTCTTGTTAAACCAACCACAGTGTCATATTTACAAAATGCTTTTCGGCGAAAGAATACCTAGCCCAGACCATTTCTTCAGTAATCCACAGGCTCAAACTCAGTCAAAACAATCAGAAAAAAAATCCAAATTGTATCCGTAAAGTTCATGGAAACATGTCAAACGATGTTTATATTCAATCCTCAGGTTGTTTTTTAGCCTAAATGATCTATAATATTTCAACCAGACAATAACGTCGTCAATATAAAAGGTAAACAAGAAATGCCCATGCGCCTGAAAAAACTCTGCATCATGTTAGGGTCCACTCGTTCAGACTGGTCTTACTCCCTCATTTATAAGAATACAAGCCTGAAACAATTTTAAAGACTGTTAACATCTAGTGGAAGGCATAGGAACTGCAAATGGAGTCCTAAGTCAATGGATACTGTAATGGCATTGAATAGAAAACTACAAAAGCGAGAGAAAAAACTACTTCCGGAATGGATTTTCCTCAGGTTTTCGCCTGCTAAATCAGTTATGTTATACTCACAGACACTATGTTAACAGTTTTGGAAACTTTAGAGTGTTTTCTATCAAAATCTACCAGTTATATGCATATCATATCTTCTGGGCCCGAGTAACAGGCCATTTCATTTGGGCATGCTTTCAATCCAAAATTCCGAATGCTGCCCCCTACCCTAGAGAGGGTAAGCAAACCAGACGGCACAATTTTCATGTTTATTTTTTTAATGGCTAGCCAGGAGCACGCTCCAACACTCAGACATAATTTACATGTAGCCAGGAGCACACATTGGGGAAAGGTTCCCGCGGGGGTTGCCATGGAAGCCAAGAAAGGGAGTGAGGTGTGTGTGTGTGTGTGTGTGTGTGTGTGTGTGTGTGTGTGTGTGTGTGTGTGTGTGTGTGTGTGTGTGTGTGTGTGTGTGTGTGTGTGTGTGTGTGTGTGTGTGTGTGTGTGTGTGTGTGTGTGTGTGTGTGTGTGTGTGTGTGTGTGTGTGTGTGTGCTCAAACAGACATGCATGTGGGGGTCTGGGAGAGGAAGTATGTCCATCTGATGAATAGGAATGTGCCTGAACTCAATTTTATACACTAGTGGTAATCTCACCCATTCATTCATCATGACTGGTCATTTTTGACTGGGAACAACACAGGTGTACAAAAGTTAAATAAAACACCCCACATTTTATGAAAATCATCAAAACATTTTTTTTGTGTGTTCAGATGCCCTGTGTGGATAAAGTCATGTAAATCGGTCCAATTAGATCGGAAGAGGAGGGTTAAAAAGTTGTACCACCGGATGGGCCCCAGCCATCCGTCCGTAAGTCTCTGCTCTTTTAATCTGTGGTGTTGTTTTGTTCTATCTGGTATCCAGTAGTTGCCAACTGTGACTAGGCTAAGAGCTAGTTGGCTAAATAGCAAACGTTAGCTGGCTGACTTAGATAGTATTATATATATATATCCAAAATGTTGGTTTACTTTAATGTAACTGTATCTAGGTGTTGATAGCAATTGGCTGACTCATGCTAACAGTAGCTAATTGGCTAGCAGTAGCTGATTACCAAGTTTTGTCTTCTGCCGAAGTCGGTTCCTCGCGGTCGGCGTCGCCGGTCTTCAAGACATCATCAATCCACTTTTCATTTTCCATTTGTTTTGTCTCGTCTTCTCACACACCTGGTGTCTTTGTGCAGTAGTGTTTATTGTAAGTGCACGTTTTCTCTGGTGCGCGACAGGTTTTGTACCTTTTTGTTTGTGGTTCTGGTTACCGGTGATTTTATGAATAAAACTGCTCCGTTGATTACCAAGTTTTGCTGCGCCTGACTTCCCTGCCGCCAGTTACGCCAGTCCTTCACACAACCGAGGATTTGTAAAAAATACGTTCAGAAAAAATCAGCTTGTAGGTTGGCTGAAGTCAAATGATTTGGTTTAACTTGAAGTTGTACATTTTAAATTATTTTTGGCTGGAGTTATAAGGAACAGGCCCTCTATACTACATCACACCAATCTGATCAGGTTTATGTAACTCAAAGAAAAATACAAATGTGGTGTAACTTTGCGTTGAGACTTTTGATGCGTATACTAATGCAAATCCATATGTTACATGTGGTTAAGGTTATGCTACCTAGCTTTTAAATTTGCTGATGACACGATGATGGTAGGACTGATCACAGAGGACGTTTAGACAGCCTATAGGGAGTGTCAGTGGCCTCAACTTCAACAAGACAAAGTTGCTGATCATGGACCAAAGAAAATGGAGGGCTGAGCACCCCCCCATCCGCATCATTTCGAGAGCTTCAAGTTGCTTCTTCACCGCTTGGTGTGGTAACTGCTTGGCATCCGACCGCATGGCACTATAGAGGGTAAGTGTGTTACTGTGGCCGAACTCCCTGCCGTCCAGGACCTCTATACCAGAGGGAGTCAGTTCTCTTAGCTACAAGCGGTACCGATGCACCAAGTCTGGAACCAACAGAACTCTGAACAGCTCCTCCCCCAAGCTAGAAGACTGCTAAACAAGACTGCTAAATAGTTAAATCAAATCAAATTTATTTATAAAGCCCTTCGTACATCAGCTGATATCTCCAAGTGCTGTACAGAAACCCAGCCTAAAACCCCAAACAGCAAGCAATGCAGGTGTAGAAGCACAGTGGCTAGGAAAAACTCCCTAGAAAGGCCAAAACCTAGGAAGAAACCTAGAGAGGAACCAGGCTATGTGGGGTGGCCAGTCCTCTTCTGGCTGTGCCAGGTGGAGATTATAACAGAACATGGCCAAGATGTTCAAATGTTCATAGATGACCAGCAGGGACCGAATAATAATAATCACAGTAGTTGTCAAGGGTGCAACAGGTCAGCATCTCAGGAGTAAATGTCAGTTGACCTTTCATGGCCGATAATTCAGAGTATCTCTACCGCTCCTGCTGTCTCTAGAGAGTTGAAAACAGCAGGTCTGGGACAAGTAGCACGTCCAGTGAACAGGTCAGGGTTCCATAGCCACAGACAGAACAGTTGAAACTGGAGCAGCAGCACGGCCAGGTGGACTGGGGACAGCAAGGAGTCATCAGGCCAGGTAGTCCTGAGGCATTGTCCTAGGGCTCAGGTCCTCCGAGAGAGAGAGAAAAAAAGAAAGAGAGAAAGAAAGAGAGAAAGAAAGAGAGAAAGAAAGAATTAGAGAGAGCATACTTAAATTCACACAGGACACCGGATAAGACAGGAGAAATACTCCAGATATAACAGACTGACCCTAGCTCCCCGACACATAAACTACTGCAGCATAAATACTGGAGCCTGAGACAAGTGGGGTCTGAAGACACTGTGGCCCCATCCGAGGACACCCCCGGACAGGGCCAAACAGGCAGGATATAACCCCACACACTTTGCCAAAGCACAGCCCCCACACCACTAGAGGGATATCTTCGACCACCAACTTACCATCCTGAGACAAGGCCGAGTATAGCCCACAAAGATCTCTCTGTGATGGTTGCTGATAATGGGCTTCTTACATGAACAAAAAACCTGCCGTTTCCTGCCGTTTGTAAACGTGAAGGTAATATATAATATATAAATCCCTGGCAATAGATTGTTCTTTTTTCTATATGGCGTTTGTGCATCAGCATACATTTCCAGAATTTCCTTGAATGTTGAAGTGAACTAGGCTTCAATCTGACTCTGTTGAGCAACACAAGGGCTGCTTTTACCAACATGGCTGGGCCCACTTTCTTCTCTCCTTCCCCCACACACACTCTATCCCTCCCTCTCGCTCTATCTCCCGCGGTCTTCTCCCTCCCTCTCTCTCTCTATGTCTCTCTCTGCTGTATGAACTAAAGAGAGTGTGCCCAAACCAAAGGTCCTGCAGTTGCTCACAACTTCAAAAGCTGAAACTCGAGTCCCTCTGCAACTTCACAATAAACCAAATAAAGAAGCTGGGAGGCTGGAACAGAAGCGGAGGAAAACATGCCCAACAGAGAGAGAGAGCAGCTTGAACACTGAGAGGGTGGTGGTGGGGGGTGACCATTTGGGGAGCAGCATGACCACTTAGTGAAATAAAAGCAGAAAGAAATAATATACAGATGAAACAACTGCAACAGTGATGAATGTCATTGGGTGGGAGGATTACAAGCAGCAGGAGAAAGAATGTCCTTAGTGGGAGTAGCAGAGTTTTTACCATGATGCTCCTGTACTGCGTCTGAGGGATTGAAGTGGGGAGAACAGGCCTTGGTGGCAGGGGGGTCTTTACTGTATTATTCACTGTAGTGTTTTTTACGGATATAACAGTATAGTATATTAACCTAGGAAGAAACCTAGAGAGGAACTACGCTCTGAGAGGTGGCCAGTGCTCTTTTGGCTGTGCCCAGGGGAGATTATACGAGTACATGGCCATTAAGGCCAGATCTTCCTTCAAGATGTTTAAACGGTCATAGATGACCATCAGGGTCAAATAATAATCGCAGTGGTTGTCGAGGGTGCAACAGGTCAGTACCTCAGGAGTAAATGTCAGTTGGCTTTTCATAGCCAAGAATTCAGAGGTCGAGATAGCAGGTGTGGTTAATAGGGATGGATGGATGGAGAGAGAGAGAGAGAGAGAGAGAGAGAGAGAGAGAGAGAGAGAGAGAGAGAGAGGGAGAGAGAGAGAGAGAGAGAGAGAGAGAGAGAGAGCAAACAAAAAACGATGCATTCCTCAGCCTAATCAGCACCACAGGTAACTTCCACAAAGCTGCAAACAATCTGAGACAAGGCAAGAAGGGCCTTCTATGCCATCAAAAGGAACATAAAATTTGACATACCAATTAGAATCTGTCTAAAATACTTGAATCAGTTATAGAACACATTGCCCTTCATGGTTGTGAGTTCTAGAGTCCGCTCACCAACCAAGAATTCACAAAATGGGGCAAACACCAAATCGAGATTCTGCATGCAGAAGTCTGCAAAAATATGCTCCGTGTACAACGTAAAACACCAAATAATGCAGAGCAGAATTAGGCCAATACCTGCTAATGATCAAAATCTTGAAAAGAGATGTAAAAGGAAACAATTCCCAAACCTTCTATTACATAGCCATCACCTACAGAGAGATGAACCTGGAGAAGAGTCCCCTAAGCAAGCTGGTCCTGGGGCTCTCTTCACAAACACCAGGACAGCAGCACAATTAGACCCAACCAAATCATGAGAAAACAAATAGATAATTACTTGACACATTGGAAAGAATTAACAAAAAAATTTTTGCAAACTAGAATGCTATTTGGCCCTAAACAGAGAGTAAACAGTGGCAGAATACCTGACCACTGTGACTGACCCAAACTTCAGGAAAGCTTTACAGAGCTTCAGAGAGAGAGAGAGCTAATAGAGAGTTAAGAGAGAGATGAGAGAGCTAAGAGAGAGCTAAGAGACCACTAAGAGAGAGTTAAGAGAGAGTTAAGAGAGAGCTTAAAGAGCACTAAGAGAGAGTTAAGAGAGCACTAAGAAAGAGCTAAGAGAGCACTAAGAGAGAGAGCTAAAAGAGCACTAAGAGGGCACTAAGAGACAGCTAAGAGAGAGTTGAGAGAGCTAAGAGACCACTAAGAGAGAGTTAAGAGAGAGTTAAGAGAGCACTAAGAGAGTTAAGAGAGAGCTAAGAGAGCACTAAGAGAGAGAGCTAAGAGAGAGCTAAGAGAGCACTAAGAGAGAGCTAAGAGAGTTAAGAGAGCGCTAAGAGAGCGCTAAGAAAGCACTAAAAGAGCACTAAAAGAGCACTAAGAGAGAGCTAAGAGAGCACTAAGAGAGCACTAAGAGACAGAGAGATGAGACTATCCCTCCATCCCCCACATAACAGAGCTTTGCTCTTGCCCAAGTTTACATTAGCTGACAAAGCTCCCTCGAACACACCCATACGTGTCCTGCAGTCTCCGGCGTAGGAGGCCCAGACAATAATCAATGGCTAGTGTATATGACATCCCCGCTGGGGGGCAACCTTGTCTAATGCCGCGTCTCACCCAGACTGGCCTACTGAGCCCCCCTCCCACCTTGACCATACATGACGCCCCAGCATACAACATCTTCACACAGGCCAAAAAAACTTTCCCCAAACCCAAGCATAGACATTACATTAATCTATAATAAGCCTTCTCTTGGTCTACAGAGACCAGTTCAAAGTTCACATTAGAAACTATTGACAAGTCCAACGTATCCCTGTTGAAGAACAAGTTGTCCATGATTGAGCGTCCTGGTACACAATATGTCTGGTCCTTGAGGACTATAGAGTCCAGACGGAACTTCAGTCTGTTAGCGAGGACCTTGGCAAATGTCTTGTAGTCTGCACAGAGCAATGCCACAGGCCTCCAGTTCTCAAGTTCACACAAGTCCCCTTTTTTGGGAAGGAGAGTCAGAGCCGCCCGACAGCAGCTCATCGGCAACTCTCCAACCCTGACACATTCACGTAACACGCAAAAGAAGTCCTGTCCAATTATTCCCCAGAATTTTTTATAAAACTCCACTGGGAGTCCATCGACCTCCAGTGCACGACCGGGGGACATCTGGGTTACAGCCTCGTTCATGGGACAACAGGGGAATGTCAATTTCATCCCTGTGTGCCATAGAGGGTTTAGGGAGTTCTGCAAACAAAATCTGAGCACACAGGATCACACAGTTCTGCCCTATACAATAAAACTCCACAGTCCGCTCCCGCATCTCCCCCACCACAGAGGTCACCTGACAGCCACAGACCTTGGCTTCACCACTCTGTCTTTCCAAACAAAAGAAGAAAGAACTGGTAGCTTTTACAAGCTTTTACTTTTTGCTCCCTTTGTTTTAACCTGGAAAAAACTCCCCAGTTTGCCCCACAAGCTCTTCCTCCACTTCAATGATATGACGCTCGAGACGCTCTAGCCTCTGAGGATGAGAGCACTGTATACTGTTGACAGAAATGCCGAATTTGGACTTTTCCAACATCCCACAATTGACTCAGAGACTCATACTCCTCTCTTTGCGGCCCCCACCTTTCCCAAAAAGTCTGTAAACCTGAGCAAAAAGAGATATCTTTACATTAAACTTCCAATAGGATGCCTGCCGAGGCCCTGGTGAAATATACAGCCGAGCCATGGTTAAGTGGTGATCTGAAAAACCCACCTGGAGAATGTTAGCACCCAACAGCCTATTTCAATGATTCCTGGAGATGTAAAAACCGATGGGGTCGGGCTGCACTCAAGCCCCAAAGACCTTCACCCATGTCTACTGTCTTGTGTTGGGATATCTAGCTCTGCAAACATCTACTAGGTCAACCTGCTTAATGATGTCTCTTAACACCCCCACCTAGTCTGAATGAGGTTCCTCCCCATTTCCATCTATAACATGACTAGACCCAGCCTCATCTACATCACCATCTATAACCTGACTAGACCCAGCCTCATCTACACCTCCATCTATAACCTGACTAGACCCAGCCTCATCTACACCCCTATCTATAACCTGACTAGACCCAGCCTCATCTACACCCCCATCTATAACCTGACTTGGCCCAGCCTCTGCCTGCATCTCATTGCCCCCTCACGTTGACCTTGATTTCCCCGTCTGGTGCTTGTACCCTCACCTTGTCTGTGGCCGTTATGTGGGCACACAAAACTCTTATGCCCCAAATCCCCAAGCTCAAAACACCACAGACTATCTGTGCTGGCAAACCCTGTGTAGAGCCCCTCCCCAGGCCTTACTTTAAAATGCACATTTAACTGTTGCTCATTGTTATTTAGAAACATAAACTCTTGCCTCCGGAATGAAACAACGTGCTTATTGGCATCTGCCTGAAAACCTGCCGACATTACCCAAAAACTGCAAGCAAAGTTATCAAAACGACTCAGCTTTTTCCTGATTTGATCATCTGTAATAAATGGAGGCAGATTCACAACTACCACCCTGATCGAAGGAGTTGAAAGAGATGAAATCGGCACCAAACATCCCTAACAAATATTCCAGTAGCGATCAGCCAACCAAATTCACTCTTTCATGAACACAACCACAGCTTTGTTCATTCTAGAAGCAGAATGTATAAATTCAGCTCCTACCTGTTCACCGACTGTAAGCAGAACCTCCTCTACTTTAACTCCATTCTCAGGAACACACCTGAATCCATGCCGTAATGACAGCGTCTCCTCCGCGCTAGGCTGCAAAGCCATCACGCACACCACACAAACTCTAACATTGTAAAACAATAACAGTGGGTACTGCTAAATTTACAGTGTGTTAACCCTCCACCATAGAAACGAAAAAGTAAGGAGTTAGCCCTCTACACGGCCTCTCTACTACAAAATACTCCCAGCATGCACAGAGAGAGAGAAAGAGAGAGAGGCAGGGAGAGATATAGAGAGATAGATGCCCACACCCCATTTAGGCCCCCTCAGATAAGACCTATCCCCCTCCTGCCCACCCCATGCCCCCCACTCCCGCAAAGAAGGCCTCAACGTGAAATTCACACACACGCACAGGCCGCGAGCAGGCAAACAGGCCCATCCCCCACTCTTACTCTAGCCCAAGCCAATGGCATGTACCAGATGCTCAGCAGACTCTGCTCACACTAACTTGTCAGTAAACACTAAACAAAAAACAACACAAAGAGTTATCTTTCCAAAACAGAGATATATGGGTAAACCACTTCTCCAATATGTTTGGCTCTACAACAAAGACAAAAATAGCAAAAACATATACGTACACTATACATTATCAAATACAAATCTTAGAATCAACTATTAAAGACGACCAGAAACCACTGGATTCTCCAATTACATTGAATGAACTACAGGACAAAATACAAACCCTCCAACCCAAAAAGGCCTGTGGTATTGATGGTATATCCTTAACGGAATAATAAAATATACAGACCACAAATTCCAATTGGCTATACTTAAACTCTTTAACATCATCCTTAGCTCTGGCATCTTCCCCAATATTTGGAACCAAGGGATGATCACCCCAATCCACAAAACTGGACACAAATTTGACCCCAATAACTACCGTGGAATATGCGTCAACAGCAACCTTAGGGAAATCCTGTGCATTATCATTAACAGCAGACTTGTGAATTTCCTCAGTGAAAACAATGTACTGAGAAAATATCAAATTGGCTTTTTACCAAATTACCGTACGACAGACCACGTATTCACCTTGCACACCCTAATTGACAACCAAACAAACCAAAACAAAGGCAAAGTCTTCTCATGCTTTGTTGATTTCAAAAAAAGCTTTTGACTCAATTTGGGATGAAGGTCTGTTATACAAATTGATGAAAAGTGGTGTTGGGGGAAATACATACAACATTATCAAATCCATGTACACATACAACATGTGTGTGGTTAAAATAGGCAAAAAACACACACATTTCTTCCCACAGGGCTGTGGGGTGAGACAGGGATGCAGCTTAAGCCCCACCCTCTTCGACATATATATCCAAGAATTGGCGAGGGCACTAGAACAGTCTGCAGCACCTGGACTGACCCTACTAGAATCTGAAGTCAAATGTCTACTGTTTGCTGATGGTCTTGTTTCTGTCCCCAACAAAGGAGGGCCAACAGCAGCACCTAGATCTGGGCCCTGGGCCCTGACAGTAAATCTCAGTAAGACAAAAATAATGGTGTTCCAAAAAAGGTCTAGTCGTCAGGACCACAAATACAAATTCCGACTAGACACCATTGCCCTAGAGCACACAAAAAACTATACATACCTTGGCCTAAACATCAGCGCCACAGGTAACTTCCACAAAGCTGTGAACGAGCTGAGAGACTTGGCAAGAAGGGCCTTCTGTGCCATCAAAAGGAACATTCAATTTGACATACCAATTAGGATCTGGCTAAAAATACTTGAATCAGTTATAGAACACATTGCCCTTTCTGGTTGTGAGGTCTGGAGTCCGCTCACCAACCAAGAATTCACAAAATGGGGCAAACACCAAATTGAGACTGCGCAGGCAGAATTCTGCCCCATAATATTTTGTGTACAACGTAAAACACCAAATAATGCATGCAGAGCAGAATTAGGCCGATACCCGCTAATTATCAAAATCTTGAAAAGAGCCGTTAAATTCTACAACCACCTGAAAGGAAACGATTCCAAAACCTTCCATAACAAAGTCATCACCTACAGAGAGATTAACCTGGTCCCCTAAGCAAGCTGGTCCTGGGGCTCTGTTCACAAACACAAACACACCCCACAGAGCCCCAGGACAACAGCACAATTAGACCCAACCAAATCAGGAGAAAAACTGATAATTACTTGACACATTGGAAAGAATTAACAAAAAAATGTAGCAAACTAGAATGCTATTTGGACCTAAACAGAGAGTACACAGTGGCAGAATACCTGACCACTGTGACTGAGTCAACTTTGACTATGTACAGACTCAGTGAGCATAGCCTTGCTATTGACAAAGGCCACCGTAGGCAGACATGGCTCTAAAAAGAAGACAGGCTATGTGCACACTGCCCACAAAATGAGGTTGAAAATGAGCTGCACTTCCTAACCTGCACTTCCTAACCTCCTGCCCAATGTATGACTCAGATTACACAGTTCCACAAAGAATTCGAAAACAAACCCAATTTTGAGAAACCCCCATATATACTGGGTGAAATACCACAGTGTGACATCACAGCAGCAAGATTTGTGACCTGTCGACACAAGAAAAGGGCAACCAGTGAAGAACAAACACCATTGTAAACACAACCCGTATTGATGTTTATTTATTTTTGTACATTTAACTATTTGCACATCGTTACAACACTGTATATGGACATACACATATTATGCCGTTTGAAATGTCTTTATTCTTTTGGAACTTCTGTGAGTGACTATGTACAGACTCAGTGAGCATAGCCTTGCTATTGAGAAAGGCCGCCGTACTGTGAGTGTAACGTTTACTTCTTTCACTTTTGTTTATTATCTTCTTCACTTGCTTTGGCGATGTTAATTTAGGTGTCCAATGCCAAAAAAGCCCTTCAATTGAAATTTTATATATACAGTGCCTTGCGAAAGTATTCGGCCCCCTTGAACTTTGCGACCTTTTGCCACATTTCAGGCTTCAAACATAAAGATATAAAACTGTATTTTTTTTGTGAAGGATCAACAACAAGTGGGACACAATCATGAAGTGGAACGACATTTATTGGATATTTCAAACTTTTTTAACAAATCAAAAACTGAAAAATTGGGCGTGCAAAATTATTCAGCCCCTTTACTTTCAGTGCAGCAAACTCTCTCCAGAAGTTCAGTGAGGATCTCTGAATGATCCAATGTTGACCTAAATGACTAATGATGATGAATTCAATCCACCTGTGTGTAATCCAGTCTCCGTATAAATGCACCTGCACTGTGATAGTCTCAGAGGTCCGTTAAAAGCGCAGAGAGCATCATGAAGAACAAGGAACACACCATGCAGGTCCGAGATACTGTTGTGAAGAAGTTTAAAGCCGGATTTGGATACAAAAAGATTTCCCAAGCTTTAAACATCCCAAGGAGCACTGTGCAAGCGATAATATTGAAATGGAAGGAGTATCAGACCACTGCAAATCTACCAAGACCTGGCCGTCCCTCTAAACTTTCAGCTCATACAAGGAGAAGACTGATCAGAGATGCAGCCAAGAGGCCCATGATCACTCTGGATGAACTGCAGAGATCTACAGCTGAGGTGGGAGACTCTCTCTAAGACAACAATCAGTTGTATATTACACAAATCTGTCCTTTATGGAAGAGTGGCAAGAAGAAAGCCATTTCTTAAAGATATCCATAAAAAGTGTCATTTAAAGTTTGCCACAAGCCACCTGGGAGACACACCAAACATGTGGAAGAAGGTGCTCTGGTCAGATGAAACCAAAATGTAACTTTTTGGCAACAATGCAAAACGTTATGTTTGGCGTAAAAGCAACACAGCTGAACACACCATCCCCACTGTCAAACATGGTGGTGGCAGCATCATGGTTTGGGCCTGCTTTTTTTCAGCAGGGACAGGGAAGATGGTTAAAATTGATGGGAAGATGGATGGAGCCAAATACAGGACCATTCTGGAAGAAAACCTGATGGAGTCTGCAAAAGACCTGAGACTGGGACGGAGATTTGTCTTCCAACAAGACAATGATCCAAAACATAAAGCAAAATCTACAATGGAATGGTTCAAAAATAAACATATCCAGGTGTTAGAAAGGCCAAGTCAAAGTCCAGACCTGAATCCAATCGAGAATCTGTGGAAAGAACTGAAAACTGCTGTTCACAAATGCTCTCCATCCAACCTCACTGAGCTCGAGCTGTTTTGCAAGGAGGAATGAGAAAAAAATTCAGTCTCTCGATGTGCAAAACTGATAGAGACATACCCCAAGCGACTTACAGCTGTAATCGCAGCAAAAGGTGGTGCTACAAAGTATTAACTTAAGGGAGCTGAATAATTTTGCACGCCCAATTTTTCAGTTTTTGATTGTTAAAAAAGTTTGAAATATCCAATAAATGTCGTTGCACTTCATGATTGTGTCCCACTTGTTGTTGATTCTTCACAAAAAAATACAGTTTTATATCTTTATGTTTGAAGCCTGAAATGTGGCAAAAGGTCGCAAAGTTCAAGGGGGCCGAATACTTTCGCAAGGCACTGTATATATATATATATATATATATATATATATATATAGAGAGAGAGAGAGAGAGAGAGAGAGAGAGAAGTGGGTGAGGTAGGGAACAAAAGGAGGCAGAGGTGGGAGGGTGGGAATGGGAGGAAGGAGGAGCAAGAGGGAGGAGGGGTGCAGGAGGAGAGGGAGGAGGAGAGAGAGGGAGAGGTGTGGGAGAGGGTGGAGGGGAAAGAGGGGAGAGGAAGGCAGACTCCTTAAAAGAGAAGTGGGGAATGTTGAAAATGTTCCCTTAGTTTCCACAACTATGCCGAAAGGAGGAGAAAGGAGAAGAGTTGAGGTACATATTCTGACATTGTGTTGCAGAGTGATTTAAGTTATTAACAGGTCTGTATGAGAACACAGAGTGGACCCAGTATAGAGTTACAAACCTATGTGCTTGATAGTGGTGTTTATTTTCAAGAACTTAATAATATTGTAGTCTATAATACTTGTTCGTTGTACTATATAATACATGTTGTACTCTATAATACATGTTGTACTCTATAATACATGTTGTACTGTATAATACATGGTGTACTCTATAATACATGGTGTACTATATAATACATGTTGTACTCTATAATACATGGTGTACGCTATAATACATGGTGTACTCTATAATACATGGTGTACTATATAATACAATGTACTGTATAATACATGTTGTACTCTATAATACATGTTGTACTATATAATATATGTTGTACTGTTGTTGTACTGTATAATACATGTTCGTTGTAATCTATAATACATGTTGTACTGTATAATACATGTTGTACTCTATAATACATGTTGTACTGTATAATATATGTTGTACTCTATAATACATGGTGTACTATATAATACATGTTGTACTCTATAATACATGTTGTACTGTATAATACATGTTCGTTGTACTCTATAATACATGTTGTACTGTATAATACATGTTGTACTGTATAATACATGTTGTACTATATAATATATGTTGTACTGTTGTTGTACTGTATAATACATGTTCGTTGTAATCTATAATACATGTTGTACTGTATAATACATGTTGTACTCTATAATACATGGTGTACTATATAATACATGTTGTACTCTATAATACATGTTGTACTGTATAATACATGTCCGTTGTACTCTATAATACATGTTGTACTGTATAATACATGGTGTACTATATAATACATGTTGTACTCTATAATACATGTTGTACTGTATAATACATGTTCGTTGTACTCTATAATACATGGTATACTCTATAATACATGGTGTACTATATAATACATGTTGTACTGTATAATACATGTTGTACTGTATAATACATGGTGTACTCTATAATACATGTTGTACTGTATAATACATGTTTGTTGTACTCTATAATACATGTTGTGCTCTATAATACTTGGTGTACTCTATAATACATGGTGTACTATATAATACATGGTGTACTCTATAATACATGGTGTACTATATAATACATGTTGTACTGTATAATACATGTTGTACTGTATAATACATGTTGTACTGTATAACACATGTTGTACTGTTGTTGTACTGTATAATACATGTTCGTTGTAATCTATAATACATGTTGTACTGTATAATACATGTTGTACTCTATAATACATGTTGTACTGTATAATACATGTTGTACTCTATAATACATGGTGTACTATATAATACATGTTGTACTCTATAATACATGTTGTACTGTATAATACATGTTCGTTGTACTCTATAATACATGTTGTACTGTATAATACATGTTGTACTGTATAATACATGTTGTACTATATAATATATGTTGTACTGTTGTTGTACTGTATAATACATGTTCGTTGTAATCTATAATACATGTTGTACTCTATAATACATGGTGTACTCTATAATACATGTTCGTTGTACTCTATAATACATATTGTACTCTATAATACATGTTGTACTGTATAATACATGTTCGTTGTACTCTATAATACATGTTGCACTCTACAATACATGTTGTACTGTATAATACATGTTCGTTGTACTCTATAATTGTAACGGTTTTCTATATGAGAAGGAGAGTCGGACCAAAATGCGGCGTGTCTATTGCAATCCATGTTTAATGAAGTAACACACTAAACACAAACACTATCAAAACAATAAACTTAACGAAAAACCGAAACAGCCTATACTTGTGTAACCTAACACAGAACAATGACATCAGGACACTAAGGACACTAAGGACAATCACCCACGACAAACTCAAAGAATATGGCTGCCTAAATATGGTTCCCAATCAGAGACAACGATAAACACCTGCCTCTGATTGAGAACCACTTCAGACAGCCATAGACTTAGCTAGAACACCCCACTAGCTACAATCCCCATACATACACACCACATACAAAAACCCATGCCACACCCTGGCCTGACCAAATAAATAAAGATAAACACAAAATACTTTGACCAGGGTGTGACAGAACCCCCCCCCTAAGGTGCGGACTCCCGAACGCACCTCAAAACAATAGGGAGGGTCCGGGTGGGCGTCTGTCCATGGTGGCGGCTCCGGCGCGGGACGTGGACCCCACTCAATCAATGTCTTAGTCCCTTCTCCTCGCGTCCCTGGATAGTCCACCCTCGCCGCCGACCATGGCCTAGTAGTCCTCACCCAGAACCCCACTGGACTGAGGAGCAGATCGGGACTGAGGGGCAGCTCGGGACTGAGGCAGCTCGGGACTGAGGGGAAGCTCAGGAGTGAGAGGAAGCTCAGGAGTGAGAGGAAGCTCAGGCAGGTTGAAGAATCTACCAGATCCAGGCTGGCTGGCAGATCTGGAAGAGTCTGGTCGACTGGCAGATCTGGAAGAGTCTGGTCGACTGGCAGATCTGGAAGAGTCTGGTCGACTGGCAGATCTGGAAGAGTCTGGTCGACTGGCAGATCTGGAAGAGTCTGGTCGACTGGCAGATCTGGAAGAGTCTGGTCGACTGGCAGATCTGGAAGAGTCTGGTCGACTGGCAGATCTGGAAGAGTCTGGTCGACTGGCAGATCTGGAAGAGTCTGGTCGACTGGCAGATCTGGAAGAGTCTGGTCGACTGGCAGATCTGGAAGAGTCTGGTCGACTGGCAGATCTGGAAGAGTCTGGTCGACTGGCAGATCTGGAAGAGTCTGGTCGACTGGCAGATCTGGAAGAGTCTGGTCGACTGGCAGATCTGGAAGAGTCTGGTCGACTGGCAGATCTGGGAGAGTCTGGTCGACTGGCAGATCTGGGAGAGTCTGGTCGACTGGCAGATCTGGGAGAGTCTGGTCGACTGGCAGATCTGGGAGAGTCTGGTCGACTGGCAGATCCATGCTGACTGGCTGCTCCATGCTGACTGGTGGCCCTGGCTGCTCCATGCTGACTGGCGGCCCTGGCTGCTCCATGCTGACTGGCGGCCCTGGCTGCTCCATGCTGACTGGCGGCCCTGGCTGCTCCATGCTGACTGGCGGCCCTGGCTGCTCCATGCTAACTGGCAGCTCTGGCGGCTCCTTGCAGACTGGCAGCTCTGGCGGCTCCTTGCAGGCTGGCAGCTTTGGCGGCATCCTGCAGACAGGCAGCTCTGGCGGCTCCTTGCAGACTGGCAGCTCCTTGCAGACTGGCAGCTCTATGCAGACTGGCAGCTCTATGCAGACTGGCAGCTCTATGCTAACTGGCAGCTCTATGCTAACTGGCAGCTCTATGCTAACTGGCAGTTCTGAACAGGCGGGAGACTCCGGCAGCGCTGTAGAGAAGGAAGGCTCTAACAGCGCTAAACAGGCGGGAGACTCCGACAGCGCTGGAGAGGAGGAGGGCTCCGACAGCGCTGGACAGGCGAGGCGCACTGTAGGCCTGATGCGTGGTGCTGGCACTGGTGGTACTGGGCCGAGGACACGCACAGGAAGCCTGGTGCGGGGAGCTGCTACCGGAGGGCTGGGGTGTGGAGGTGGCACAGGATGGGTTAGACCGTGAAGGCGTACTGGAGATCTTGAGAGCGGTGCTGGCACAGGACGTGCAAGGCTAGGGAGGTGCACAGGAGGCCTGGTACGTGAGACTGGCACCATCTTCACCAGCCGACTAACACGCACCTCAGGACGAGTATGGAGCGCTGACCCAGGTGCCATCAAATCCCCGACACGCTCCGTCGGGCGAATTCCATGTTTAAAACACCAACACAGCAACTCCCTCATTTCTCTCTCCTCCAATTTCCCCATTAACTCCTTCACAGTCTCTGTTTCGCTCACCTCCAACACCGGCTCTGGTTCTGGTCTCCTCCTTGGCTCCTCACGATAAACAGGGAGAGTTGGCTCAGGTCTGGCTCCTGACTCTGCCACACTCTCCCTGAGCCCCCCCCCAATAAATTTTTGGGGCTGACTATGGGGCCTCCGTCCGCGCCGCCTTGCTTGCTTCGCAAACTCCATTCTCCTATATCCTTCCGCGCACTGCTCCATCGAATCCCAGGCGGGCTCCGGCACTCTCCCTGGGTCGACCGCCCACCTGTCTATCTCCTCCCAAGAAGTATAGTCCATACTGTACTCCACTTTGGGCTGTTCTTGCCTGTTGACACGCTGCTTGGTCCCTTTGTGGTGGGTGATTCTGTAACGGTTTTCTATATGAGAAGGAGAGTCGGACCAAAATGCGGCGTGTCTATTGCAATCCATGTTTAATGAAGTAACACACTAAACACAAACACTATCAAAACAATAAACTTAACGAAAAACCGAAACAGCCTATACTTGTGTAACCTAACACAGAACAATGACATCAGGACACTAAGGACAATCACCCACGACAAACTCAAAGAATATGGCTGCCTAAATATGGTTCCCAATCAGAGACAACGATAAACACCTGCCTCTGATTGAGAACCACTTCAGACAGCCATAGACTTAGCTAGAACACCCCACTAGCTACAATCCCCATACATACACACCACATACAAAAACCCATGCCACACCCTGGCCTGACCAAATAAATAAAGATAAACACAAAATACTTTGACCAGGGTGTGACAATAATACATGTTGTACTCTATAATACATGGTGTACTGTATAATACATGTTGTACTATATAATACATGGTGTAATCTATAATATATGGTGTACTATATAATATATGTTGTACTGTTGTTGTACTGTATAACACATGTTGCCTCAAAGTGAAGGGCAGTAGTACACTAACTCTGGTGGAGAGGAGAGGAGAGGAGAGGAGAGGAGAGGAGAGGAGAGGAGAGGAGAGGAGAGGAGAGGAGAGGAAAAGAGAAGCCTCAGACACCACAGACACCACAGACACCACCAACATCCCAGACACCTCAGACACCACAGACACTTCAGACACCACAGACACCTCAGACACCACATACACCTCAGGCACCACATACACCACATACACCACAGACACCACAGGCACCTCAGGCACCACAGACACTTCAGACACTGCCAACACCACAGACACCTCAGACACCACAGACACCTCACACACCGCAGACACCACAGACACCACTCTGGGTGAGGAGCCCTGACTTGGGTTGCATGGAGTGGTTACTTGGGCTAGTCCAAAATGGCACACTTTTCCCTGTATTGAACACTGTTTCTGACCAGATCCCTCTCTGCCCTAGCTCCCTATATAGATCACTGTTTCTGACCAGATCCCTATCTGCCCTAGTTCCCTATATAGATCACTGTTTCTGACCAGATCCTTATCTGCCCTAGTTCCCTATATAGATCACTGTTTCTGACCAGATCCTTATCTGCCCTAGTTCCCTATATAGATCACTGTTTCTGACCAGATCCCTCTCTGCCCTAGTTCCCTATATAGATCACTGTTTCTGACCAGATCCTTATCTGCCCTAGTTCCCTATATAGATCACTGTTTCTGACCAGATCCCTCTCTGCCCTAGTTCCCTATATAGATCACTGTTTCTGACCAGATTCCTCTCTGCCCTAGTTCCCTATATAGATCACTGTTTCTGACCAGATCCTTATCTGCCCTAGTTCCCTATATAGATCACTGTTTCTGACCAGATTCCTCTCTGCCCTAGTTCCCTATATAGATCACTGTTTCTGACCAGATTCCTCTCTGCCCTAGTTCCCTATATAGATCACTGTTTCTGACCAGATTCCTCTCTGCCCTAGTTCCCTATATAGATCACTGTTTCTGACCAGATTCCTCTCTGCCCTAGTTCCCTATATAGATCACTGTTTCTGACCAGATCCTTATCTGCCCTAGTTCCCTATATAGATCACTGTTTCTGACCAGATCCCTCTCTGCCCTAGTTCCCTATATAGATCACTGTTTCTGACCAGATTCCTCTCTGCCCTAGTTCCCTATATAGATCACTGTTTCTGACCAGATTCCTCTCTGCCCTAGCTCCCTATATAGATCACTGTTTCTGACCAGATCCCTATCTGCCCTAGTTCCCTATATAGATCACTGTTTCTGACCAGATCCCTCTCTGCCCTAGTTCCCTATATAGATCACTGTTTCTGACCAGATCCTTATCTGCCCTAGTCAAGAATGACTGAACAATGTTAAATGTGTCTTGCCGATGTTGTGGCTAGACTACCTCATCAGGAGAGTTTCATTACTGCTTGTTCATCTCTAAATGTGGAAATGTATTAAATTTCCTGAAAAGTTTCTGTTCCAGGAATAAGAGGTGTCAGTCAGACAGCGACATAGTTTCCTACAATCACTTTCACTCATTGACTTCCTGAAAACCATTAACTCAGTGGAAAAAGCTGCCGCTACACTTGGAGGACGTCGCTCCTCTTGGCCTAACAATGTTGGGCTGATTTAAAACTAGTCGCTATTTGTAAAGCAGAATATGTCTGGTAACAGGCACAGTTAAAGAGCCCATAAAGTTATGTTTCAGGGCAGGCCTGCTTTTAAAATCAGGGCATATGTCTGCATGCATGTGTGTGTGTGTGTGTGTGTGTGTGTGTGTGTGTGTGTGTGTGTGTGTGTGTGTGTGTGTGTGTGTGTGTGTGTGTGTGTGTGTGTGTGTGTGTGTGTGTGTGTGTTACTGCATATGTGTGTGTGTGTGTGATAATGTCTGAGAGCATAATCGTATTATGTCAGACATGAGCCAGGGAGGGGTGTGTCCTTTTGGAGTCAGAGAGTGTAGTGTGTCAGCAGTTTGGGGTTGGAAGTCCACAAGACGTACGCACTGGGTGAAACTAGGGGGACATGGAGTTGAAATGAAGTTCAAATCTACTTTCCCACTGTCTTTTCCATGTTGGAGTTGATGCTCATATTTAGAGAGTCGTTTATTCAGGCTGTATGTGTGGAGTTGGGGCTGTGTGTATGGAGTTGGGGCTGTATGGAGTTGGGGCTGTGTGGAGTTGAGGCTGTATGGAGTTGGGGCTGTATGGAGTTGGGGCTGTATGGAGTTGGGGCTGTGTGGAGTTGGGGCTGTATGTATGGAGTTGGGGCTGTGTGGAGTTGGGTCTGTATGTGTAGAGTTGGGGCTGTGTGGAGTTGGGGCTGTGTGGAGTTGGGGCTGTATGGAGTTGGGGCTGTATGTATGGAGTTGGGGCTGTGTGGAGTTGGGGCTGTATGTATGGAGTTGGGGCTGTGTGGAGTTGGGGCTGTATGTGTAGAGTTGGGGCTGTGTGGAGTTGGGGCTGTATGGAGTTGGGGCTGTATGTATGGAGTTGGGGCTGTGTGGAGTTGGGGCTGTATGTGTAGAGTTGGGGCTGTGTGGAGTTGGGGCTGTGTGGAGTTGGGGCTGTATGGAGTTGGGGCTGTATGTATGGAGTTGGGGCTGTATGTATGGAGTTGGGGCTGTATGTATGGAGTTGGGGCTGTGTGGAGTTGGGGCTGTGTGGAGTTGGGGCTGTGTGGAGTTGGGGCTGTGTGGAGTTGGGGCTGTGTGGAGTTGGGGCTGTGTGGAGTTGGGGCTGTTTGGAGTTGTGGCTGTATGGAGTTGGGGCTGTGTGGAGTTGGGGCTGTGTGGAGTTGGGGCTGTGTGGAGTTGGGGCTGTATGTATGGAGTTGGGGCTGTGTGGAGTTGGGGCTGTGTGGAGTTGGGGCTGTATGTATGGAGTTGGGGCTGTGTGGAGTTGGGGCTGTGTGTGTGGAGTTGGGGCTGTGTGGAGTTGGGGCTGTGTGGAGTTGGGGCTGTGTGGAGTTGGGGCTGTGTGGAGTTGGGGCTGTATGGAGTTGGGGCTGTATGTGTGGAGTTGGGGCTGTGTGGAGTTGGGGCTGCATGGAGTTGGGGCTGTGTGGAGTTGTGGCTGTATGGAGTTGGGGATGGATGGAGTTGGGCCTGTATGTTTGGAGTTGGGGCTTTGTGGAGTTGGGGCTGCATGGAGTTGGGGCTGTGTGGAGTTAGGGCTGCATGGAGTTGGGGCTTTGTGGAGTTGGGGCTGTATGGAGTTGGGGCTGTGTGTTTGGAGTTGGGGCTTTGTGGAGTTGGGGCTGTGTGGAATTGGGGCTGTCTGGAGTTGGGGCTGTGTGGAATTGGGGCTGTATGTTTTGAGTTGGGGCTGTATGTGTGGAGTTGGGACTGTGTGTGTGGAGTTGGGGATGTGTGGAGTTGTAGCTGTATGTATGGAGTTGGGGCTGTATGGAGTTGTGGCTGTATGGAGTTGGGGCTGTATGGAGTTGGGGCTGTGTGTGTGGAGTTGGGGCTGTATGGAGTTGAGGTTGTATGTATGGAGTTTGGACTGTATGTTTGGAGTTGGGGCTGTGTGTTTGGAGTTGGGGCTTTGTGGAGTTGGGGCTGTGTGGAATTGGGGCTGTCTGGAGTTGGGGCTGTGTGGAATTGGGGCTGTATGTTTTGAGTTGGGGCTGTATGTTTGGAGTTGGGACTGTGTGTGTGGAGTTGGGGATGTGTGGAGTTGTAGCTGTATGTATGGAGTTGGGGCTGTATGGAGTTGTGGCTGTATGGAGTTGGGGCTGTATGGAGTTGGGGCTGTGTGTGTGGAGTTGGGGCTGGTTGGAGTTGTGGCTGTATGGAGTTGTGGCTGTATGGAGTTGGGGCTGTATGGAGTTGTGGCTGTATGGAGTTGGGGCTGTATGGAGTTGGGGCTGTATGGAGTTGGGGCTGGTTGGAGTTGGGGCTGGTTGGAGTTGGGGCTGTATGGAGATGGGCTGGTTGGAGTTGGGGCTGTATGGAGTTGGGGCTGGTTGGAGTTGGGGCTGTATGGAGTTGGGGCTGGTTGGAGTTGGGGCTGGTTGGAGTTGTGGCTGTATGGAGTTGAGGCTGGTTGGAGTTGGGGCTGTATGGGGTTGGGGCTGGTTGGAGTTGGGGCTGGTTGGAGTTGGGGCTGTTTGGAGTTGGGGCTGTATGGGGTTGGGGCTGGTTGGAGTTGTGTCTGTATGGGGTTGGGGCTGGTTGGAGTTGGGGCTGGTTGGAGTTTGGGCTGTTTGGAGTTGGGGCTGTTTGGAGTTGGGGCTGTATGGGGTTGGGGCTGGTTGGAGTTGTGTCTGTATGGGGTTGGGGCTGGTTGGAGTTGGGGCTGGTTGGAGTTGGGGCTGGTTGGAGTTTGGGCTGTTTGGAGTTGGGGCTGTTTGGAGTTGGGGCTGTATGGGGTTGGGGCTGGTTGGAGTTGTGTCTGTATGGGGTTGGGGCTGGTTGGAGTTGGGGCTGGTTGGAGTTTGGGCTGTTTGGAGTTGGGGCTGTTTTGAGTTGGGGCTGTATGGGTTTGGGGCTGGTTGGAGTTGTGTCTGTATGGGGTTGGGGCTGGTTGGAGTTGGGGCTGGTTGGAGTTGGGGCTGGTTGGAGTTTGGGCTGTTTGGAGTTGGGGCTTTAGCTGGTGTTCCAGACTGGAGACCAGTTCGACCTCTGGATGTGGTTCTGGGAAGTCAGTCTTCTGAATACCTCTCCTATTTCTGCTGCTCAATGCATTGGGGGTATTCTCCCTCTTCCTGGGGTGGCTGGGGATGGTGGGGAGAGGGAGAGAGGTGGGGGTATTCTCCCTCTTCCTGGGGTGGCTGGGGATGGTGGGGAGAGGAAGAGGGAGAGAGGTGGGGATATTCTCCCTCTTCCTGGGGTGGCTGGGGGTGGTGGGGAGAGTGAGAGAGGTGGGGGTACTCTCCCTCTTTCTGGGGTGGCTGGGGGTGGTGGGAGAAGGAGAGAGTTTTAGGGGAGATGGAGAGAGGTGAAGTGGGGGGAGGGAGAGAGGTGGTGGGGAGAGGGAGAGAGTAGTGAGGAGAGGGAGAGAGGTGAAGTGGGGGGAGAGATGGGAGAGAGGTGAAGTGGGGGAGAGAGAGAGGTGGGGGGAGAGATGGGAGAGAGGTGAAGTGGGGGGAGGAAGAGAGGTGGGGGGAGAGATGGGAGAGAGGTGGGGAGAGAGAATGGAGAGAGGTGGGGGGAGAGATGGGAGAGAGGTGGGGGGAGAGATGGGAGAGGGGTGGGGGGAGAGATGGGAGAGAGGTGGGGGGAGAGATGGGAGAGAGGTGGGGAGAGAGATGGGAGAGAGGTGGGGGGAGAGATGGGAGAGAGGTGAAGTGGGGGGAGGGAGAGAGGTGGGGGGAGAGATGGGAGAGAGGTGGGGAGAGAGAATGGAGAGAGGTGGGGGGAGAGATGGGAGAGAGGTGGAGGGAGAGATAGGAGAGAGGTGAAGTGGGGGGAGGGAGAGAGATGGGGGAGAGATGGGAGAGAGGTGAAGTGGGGAGAGGGAGAGAGGTGGTGGGGAGATGCAGAGAGGTGAAGTGGGGGGAGGGAGAGAGGTGGAGGGAGAGATGGGAGAGAGGTGAAGTGGGGGAGGGAGAGAGGTGGGGGGAGAGATGGGAGAGAGGGGAAGTTGGGGAGGGAGATAGGTGGGGGGAGAGAGGTGGAGTGACAGAGGTGGTGGGGAGAGGGAGAGAGGTCAAGTGGGGGAGGGAGAGAGGTGGAGGGAGAGATGGGAGAGAGGTGAAGTAGGGGGAGGGAGAGAGGTGAAGTGGGGAGAGGGAGAAAGGTGAAGTGGGGGAGGGAGAGAGGTGGAGGGAGAGATGGGAGAGAGGTGAAGTGGGGAGAGGGAGAGAGGTGGAGGGAGAGATGGGAGAGAGGTGAAGTGGGGGAGGGAGAGAGGTGGGGGGAGAGATGGGAGAAAGGGGAAGTTGGGGAGGGAGAGAGGTGGGGGGAGAGAGGTGGAGTGACAGAGGTGGAGGGGAGAGGGAGAGAGGTCAAGTGGGGGAGGGAGAGAGGTGGAGGGAGAGATGGGAGAGAGGTGAAGTAGGGGGAGGGAGAGAGGTGAAGTGGGGAGAGGGAGAAAGGTGAAGTGGGGGAGGGAGAGAGGTGGAGGGAGAGATGGGAGAGAGGTAAAGTGGGGAGAGGGAGAGAGGTGGAGGGAGAGATGGGAGAGAGGTGATTGGGGAGAGGGAGAGAGGTGAAGTGGGGAGAGGGAGAAAGGTGAAGTGGGGAGAGGGAGAGAGGTGGAGGGAGAGATGGGAGAGAGGTGAAGTGGGGAGAGGGAGAGGGGTGGAGGGAGAGATGGGAGAGAGGTGAAGTGGGGAGAGGGAGAGGGGTGGAGGGAGAGATGGGAGAGAGGTGAAGTGGGGAGAGGGAGAGGGGTGGAGGGAGAGATGGGAGAGAGGTGAAGTGGGGAGAGGGAGAGGGGTGGAGGGAGAGATGGGAGATAGGTGGAGGGAGAGATGGGAGAGAGGTGGAGGGAGAGATGGGAGAGAGGTGAAGTGGGGAGAGGGAGAGAGGTGGAGGGAGAGATGGGAGAGAGGTGAAGTGGGGAGAGGGAGAGGGGTGGAGGGAGAGATGGGAGAGAGGTGGAGGGAGAGATGGGAGAGAGTTGGAGGGAGAGATGGGAGAGAGGTGAAGTGGGGAGAGGGAGAGAGGTGGAGGGAGAGATGGGAAAGAGGTGAAGTGGGGGGAGGGAGAGGGGTGGAGGGAGAGATGGGAGAGGTGAAGTGGGGAGAGGGAGCGGGGGGGAGGGAGAGATGGGAGAGAGGTGAAGTGGGGGGAGGGAGAGAGATGGGAGAGAGGTGAAGTGGGGGGAGGGAGAGAGATGGGAGAGAGGTGAAGTGGGGGGAGGGAGAGAGATGGGAGAGAGGTGAAGTGGGGGGAGGGAGAGAGATGGGAGAGAGGTGACGTGGGGGGAGGGAGAGAGGTGGGACAGGGAGAGAAGTACAGAAAGGAGAGGCGGGGAGAGAGGAGAGACTTTGGTAGAGGTAGGATATGGGGTGGGGGTTTAAACCCAGTCTGCATGGAAAGCACGGTAATTGTTTCCTGATGTCAAGCTGTTTCGGGTCTGTGCTTCTCTAAATAAAGAGCCCTCCTGTTCCAAATAATGGCTTTCCATTATCCTGCTCTGATCTGTGAGAGGTTGGAATACAGTGTAGCAGTGTGTGTGATCCACCAGATCACAGCCCCACCCACCAGATCACACCCCCACCCACCACATCACACCCCCACCCACCACATCACATCCCCACCCACCACATCACACCCCCACCCACCACATCACACCCCCACCCACCAGATCACACCCCCACCCACCACATCACACCCCCACCCACCACATCAAACCCCCACCCACCAGATCACACCCCCACCCACCACATCACATCCCCACCCACCACATCACACCCCCACCCACCACATCACACCCCCACCCACCAGATCACACCCCCACCCACCACATCACACCCCCACCCACCACATCACACCCCCACCCACCACATCACACCCCCACCCACCAGATCACACCCCCACCCACCACATCACACCCCCACCCACCACATCACACCCCCACCCACCACATCACACCCCCACCCACCAGATCACACCCCCACCCACCACATCACACCCCACCCACCCACCACATCACACCCCCACCCACCACATCACACCCCCACCCACCAGATCACACCCCCACCCACCAGATCGCACCCCCACCCACCACATCACACCCCAACCCAACGTCACACCCCCACCCACCTACCACATCACACAACCTGCCAATGTCACACCCCCACCCACCACATCACATCCCCACCCACCACATCACAC
Organism: Oncorhynchus mykiss; assembly: GCF_013265735.2. Taxonomy (NCBI): domain Eukaryota; kingdom Metazoa; phylum Chordata; class Actinopteri; order Salmoniformes; family Salmonidae; genus Oncorhynchus; species Oncorhynchus mykiss. Next base: position 3,468,453 of record NC_048576.1, on the reverse strand, counting down.
ACACACCACATCACACCCCCACCCACGAGATCGCACCCCCACCCACCACATCACACCCCAACCCAACATCACACCCCCACCCACCTACCACATCACACCACCAGCAAACGTCACACCCCCACCCACCACATTACACCCATCACCACATCACAACCCCACCCACCACATCACACACCCACCACATCACACACCCACCACCGCATCACACACCCACCACATCACACACCCACCACATCACACACCCACCACATCACACCCCCACCCACCACATCACACCCATCACCACATCACAACCCCACCCACCACATCACACACCCACCACCGCATCACACACCCACCACATCCCACACCCACCACATCACACACCCACCACATCACACACCCACCACATCACACACCTCCCCCCCACAACCCCACCCACCACATCACACACCCACCACCGCATCACACCGACCACCACATCACACACCTCCCCCCCCACAACCCCACCCACCACATCACACACCCACCACCGCATCACACACCCACCACATCACACACCCACCACATCACACCCCCACCCACCACATCCCCACCCACCACATCACCCACCCACCACATCACACCCGCACCCACCACCGCATCACATCCATCACCACATCACACCCACCACATCCCCACCCAACACATCACCCACCCACCACATCACCCACCTACCACATCACCCACACACCACATCACACACCCACCACATCCCCACCCACCACATCACCCACCCACCACATCACACCCCCACCCACCACCACATCACACCCACCACCACATCACACCCCCACCCATCACCACATCACATCCCCACCCACCACATCTCACCCCCACCCAACGTCACACCCCCACACACCACATCACACCCCCACCCACCTACCACATCACACCACCAGCCAATGTCACACCACCACCCACCACATCACACCCCCACCCACCACATCTCACCCCCACCCAACGTCACACCCCCACACACCACATCACACCCCCACCCACCTACCACATCACACCACCAGCCAATGTCACACCACCACCCACCACATCACACCCCCACCCACCACATCACAACCACCACCACATCACATCACACCCACACCCACCACCACATCACACCCACCACATCACACCCACCACCACACCCACCACCAAACCCCCCACCACACCCCCCACCACATCACACACCCACCACATCACACCCACCACCACATCACATCACACCCACCACCACACCCACCACCAAACCCCCCACCACACCCCCCACCACATCACACCCACCACCCACCACCACCACACCCACCACCACATCAAACCCACCACCACATCTCACCCCCACCCAACGTCACAACCCCACACACCACATCACACCCCCACCCACCTACCACATCACACCACCAGCCAACGTCACACCCCCACCCACCACATCACACCCACCACCACATCACACCCATCACCACATCACATCCACCACCACATCACACCCCCACCCATCACCCAACCACAACCCCACCCACCACATCTCACCCCCACTCAACATCACACCCCCAAAAACCACATCACACCCCCACCCACCTACCACATCACACCACCAGCCAATGTCACCCCACCACCCACCACATCACAACCCCACCCGCCACATCACATCACACACCCACCACATCACACCCACCACCCACCACCACACCCACCCACCCCCACCCACCACCACCCACCACCACACCCACCACCACATCACACCCCCACCCACCACATCACACACCCACCACATCACACCCACCACCACATCACATCACACCCACACCCACCACCACATCACACCCACCACCACACCCACCACCAAACCCCCCACCACACCCCCCACCACATCACACACCCACCACATCACACCCACCACCACATCACATCACACCCACCACCACACCCACCACCACACCCACCACCAAACCCCCCACCACACCCCCACCACATCACACCCACCACCCACCACCACCACACCCACCACCACATCAAACCCACCACCACATCACACCCACCACATCACACCCCCACCCACCACATCACACACCCACCACATCACACCCACCACCACATCACACCCCCACCCATCACATCACACACCCACCACATCACACCCCCACCCATCACATCACACACCCACCACATCACACCCACCACCACATCACACCCCCACCCATCACATCACACACCCACCACATCACACCCACCACCACATCACACCCCCACCTATCACATCACACACCCACCATATCACACCCACCACCACATCACACCCACACCCACCACCACACCCACCACCACATCACACCCCCACCCATCACATCACACACCCACCACATCACACCCCCACCCACCACATCACACACCCACCACATCACACCCACCACCACATCACACCCCCACCCATCACATCACACACCCACCACATCACACCACCACCCATCACAACACACACCCACCACATCACACCAACCACCACATCACACCCCCACCCACCACATCACACCCACCACCACATCACACCCCCACCCATCACATCACACACCCACCATATCACACCCACCACCACATCACACCCACACCCACCACCACATCACACCCACCACCACACCCACCACCACACCCACCACCACATCACACCCCCACCCATCACATCACACACCCACCATATCACACCCACCACCACATCACACCCACACCCACCACCACACCCACCACCACACCCACCACCACACCCACCACCACATCACACCCACCACCACATCACATCACACCCACACCCACCACCACATCACACCCACACCCACACCCACCACCACATCACACCCACCACCACACCCACCACCAAACCACCCACCACACCCCCCACCACATCACACACCCACCACATCACACCCACCACCACATCACATCACACCCACCACCACACCCACCACCACACCCACCACCAAACCCCCCACCACACCCCCACCACATCACACCCACCACCCACCACCACCACACCCACCACCACATCAAACCCACCACCACATCACACCCACCACATCACACCCCCACCCACCACATCACACACCCACCACATCACACCCACCACCACATCACACCCACACCCATCACATCACACCCCCACCACATCACACCCCCACCCATCACATCACACACCCACCACATCACACCCACCACCACATCACACCCCCACCCATCACATCACACACCCACCACATCACACCCACCACCACATCACACCCCCACCCATCACATCACACACCCACCATATCACACCCACCACCACATCACACCCACACCCACCACCACATCACACCCACCACCACACCCACCACCACATCACACCCCCACCCATCACATCACACACCCACCACATCACACCCCCACCCACCACATCACACCCCCACCCATCACATCACACACCCACCACATCACACCCCCACCCATCACATCACACACCCACCACATCACACCCACCACCACATCACACCCCCACCCACCACATCACACCCACCACCACATCACACCCCCACCCATCACATCACACACCCACCATATCACACCCACCACCACATCACACCCACACCCACCACCACACCCACCACCACACCCACCACCACATCACACCCACCACCACATCACATCACACCCACACCCACCACCACATCACACCCACCACCACACCCACCACCACACCCACCACCACATCACACCCCCACCCATCACATCACACACCCACCATATCACACCCACCACCACATCACACCCACACCCACCACCACACCCACCACCACACCCACCACCACATCACACCCACCACCACATCACATCACACCCACACCCACCACCACATCACACCCACACCCACCACCACACCCCCCACCACACCCACCACCACATCCCCACCCACCATCACCCTCCACCCACTAACAGTGACAGGCACCTACTGCTAAAGGAGCCCTTTTAATAGAAATGTAGTCAAAAGGTCTGATGCACTGGGTTGAAACACTCCCTTTCATTTCAATGAATACTGGTGGAAAGCTGCAGGGCTGCATGAGAAGCTTCTATTTTCAAGAATTCGATGCACAGCACTCATGCAAATGTAGTCAACCTTCCATATCAGTCAACCTTACACATTTAGTCAACCTTCCATATCAGTCAACCTTACACATTTAGTCAACCTTCCATATCAGTCAACCTTACACATTTAGTCAACCTTGCATATTAGTCAACCTTCCATATCAGTCAACCTTACACATTTAGTCAACCTTCCATATTAGTCAACCTTCCATATCAGTCAACCTTACACATTTAGTCAACCTTCCATATTAGTCAACCTTCCATATCAGTCAACTTTCCATATTAGTCAACCTTCCATATCAGTCAACCTTCCACATTTAGTCAACCTTCCATATCAGTCAATCTTCCATATTAGTCAACCTTCCATATCAGTCAACTTTCCATATTAGTCAACCTTCCATATCAGTCAACCTTCCACATTTAGTCAACCTTCCATATCAGTCAACCCTTTCATATTAGTCAACCTTCAATTTCAGTCAACCTTCCATATTAGTCAACCTTCCATATCAGTCAACCTTCCAGAGAGAGAGAGAAGGGGGAGGGAGGGAGAGAGAGATAGAGAGAGAGAGAGGGGGGGAGGGAGAGAGTGAGAGAGAGAGAGACGGGGGGGGGGGGAGAGAGATAGAGAGAGAGAGAGATAGAGAGAGAGAGAGGCGGGGAGGGAGAGAGAGAGAGAGAGGGGAGAGGGAGGGAGAGAGAGAGAGAGAGAGAGCGAGAGAGAGAGAGAGAGTGGGGGAGGGAGGGAGGGAGAGAGAGAGAGAGAGAGAGAGAGAGAGAGAGAGAGAGAGAGAGAGAGGGGGAGGGAGGGAGGGAGGGGGAGAGAGACAGAGAGAGAGAGAGAGAGAGACAGCGAGACAGAGAGACAGAGAGAGAGAGAGAGAGAGAGAGAGAGAGGGGGGAGGGAGAGAGAGAGAGAGACAGAGAGAGACAGAGAGAGAGAGGGGGGGAGGGAGGGAGAGAGAGAGAGAGATAGAGGAGGGAGAGAGACAGAGAGAGAGAGAGAGAGACAGCGAGACAGAGAGCTGTAAGTGTTTATCAACCGTCTCTGGTCTATGTGGGCAGCAGCTCATTTATATAGTACTTAGTATCAGTTACATGGTATTTTGTATCTGTTGCCAGATGCTGTCAGCTGATAATATACTGGGTGTTATAGTGCCTATCATTCATCAGATGGTCTACCTCTCAACTTCCAGCTCCCAGAGTGACTCCCTCCCCTGAGCCTGGTCAGTCTACTCTCCCTCCCCTGAGCCTGGTCTGTCTACTCTGGACTGTCTAGTCTGGTCTGTCTACTCTGGTCTGTCTGGTCTGGTCTGTCTACTCTGGTCTGTCTACTCTGGTCTGTCTACTCTCCCTCCCCTGAGCCAGGCCTGTCTACTCTGGTCTGTCTAGTCTGGTCTGTCAACTCTGGTCTGTCCACTCTCCCTCCACTGAGCCTGGTCTGTCTACTCTGGTCTGTCTAGTCTGGTCTGTCTACTCTGGTCTGTCCAGTCTGGTCTGTCTACACTGGTCTGTCTACACTGGTCTGTCTACTCTGGTCTGTCCAGTCTGGTCTGTCTACTATGTTCTGTCTACTCTGGTCTGTCCAGTCTGGTCTGTCTACTATGGTCTGTCTACTCTGTTCTGTCTGGTCTGGTCTGTCTACTCTGGTCTGTCTACTCTGGTCTGTCTGGTCTGGTCTGTCTACTCTGGTCTGTCTACTCTGGTCTGTCTGGTCTGGTCTGTCTAATCTGGTCTGTCTACTCTGGTCTGTCTGGTCTGGTCTGTCTACTCTGGACTGTCTACTCTGGTCTGTCTACTCTGGTCTGTCTGGTCTGGTCTGTCTACTCTGGTCTGTCTACTCTGGTCTGTCTACTCTGGTCTGTCCATTCTCCCTCCCCTGAACCTGGTCTGTCTACTATGGTCTGTCTACTCTGGTCTGGTCTGTTCCGTCTGGTCTGTCTACTCTGGTCTGTCTTCTCTGGTCTGTCTTCTCTGGTCTGTCTACTCTGGTCTGTCTACTCTGGTCTGTCTTCTCTGGTCTGTCTTCTCTGGTCGGTCTACTCTGGTCTGTCTACTCTGGTCTGTCTACTCTGCCTCCTCTGAGCCTGGCTTCGTACCTCCCCCAAAGACCTGAGTTCAAATACTTTCTAGAATCATTTCAAATAGTTTATCTGTGCTCGATTGAGCTTGTTTGATTAAAACATGCTTTAATAGTCTCAAAACTGTGCAGACCTGTCACTCTAAACAGGCCAAAGCAAACGATTGGCCCTGAGCTGAGACTGGCTCCCTGAGCTGAGACTGGCTCCCTGAGCTGAGACTGGCCCCGGCAAGTCCCTAGTTCTGCCCCTGAGCTGAGACTGGCTCCCTGAGCTGAGACTGGCCCCAGCAAGTCCCTAGTTCTGCCCCTGAGCTGAGACTGGCTCCCTGAGCTGAGACTGGCCCCAGCAAGTCCCTAGTTCTGCCCCTGAGGTGAGACTGGCTCCCTGAGCTGAGACTGGCCCCAGCAAGTCCCCAGTTCTGCCCCTGAGCTGAGACTGGCTCCCTGAGGTGAGACTGGCTCCCTGAGTTGAGACTGGCCCCAGCAAGTCCCTAGTTCTGCCCCTGAGGTGAGACTGGCTCCCTGAGCTGAGACTGGCTCCCTGAGCTGAGACTGGCTCCCTGAGGTGAGACTGGCCCCAGCAAGTCCCCAGTTCTGCCCCTAAGCTGAGACTGGCCCCAGCAAGTCCCCAGTTCTGCCCCTGAGCTGAGACTGGCTCCCTGAGGTGAGACTGGCCCCAGCAAGTCCCCAGTTCTGCCCCTGAGCTGAGACTGGCCCCAGCAAGTCCCCAGTTCTGCCCCTGAGGTGAGACTGGCTCCCTGAGCTGAGACTGGCTCCCTGAGGTTAGACTGGCCCCAGCAAGTCCCCAGTTCTGCCCCTGAGCTGAGACTGGCCCCAGCAAGTCCCCAGTTCTGCCCCTGAGGTGAGACTGGCTCCCTGAGCTGAGACTGGCTCCCTGAGGTTAGACTGGCCCCAGCAAGTCCCCAGTTCTGCCCCTGAGCTGAGACTGGCCCCAGCAAGTCCCCAGTTCTGCCCCTGAGGTGAGACTGGCTCCCTGAGCTGAGACTTTTTCCAGCCAGTCCATTTAGATACCTATGTTATCAGCATCCACACGGTCTGGTCTGTTCCACTGTAAACAGCAGTAAAACTGAAAGGCGCAACAATATAAGAGATCTGGGTCTGCAGAGAAAAGCAGAGTTCCGTCCCAAATGGCACACTACTCCAATGTAGTGCACTTCTTTTGACAGCAGCCCTTTCAAAAGCAGGGAACAGGCTGCCGTTCAGGACACGGCCTGGGTCTTTAGCAGAGTGAGGCTTGGCGGTGTAGTTCCCAGCACTAGTGTCATTATGGCTGTCTAATGGACCAGGAAGGTTGTAAATGTTCATCTACACTCCATTATGATGCCATTATAGCACTGTTTCACTGCTGTCACACACACGCACGCACGCACACACACACACACACACACACATACACACACACACACACACACACACACACACACACACACACACACACACACACACACACACACACACACACACACACACACACACACACACACACACACACACACACACACACACACACACATTATAAAAAAGTGGTCAGATTAAGCAGATACAGGACTGATTTGCAGCACAGACTGGAATACGTTCTGGGATTCCTCCAATGCCATTGAGGAGTACATCACATCTGTTATTGGCTTCATCAACAAGTGCCTCGATGACGTCATCCCCACAGTGACCGTACGTGCATACCCCAATCAGAAGCCATGGATTACAGGCAGCATCTGCACTGAGCTAAAAGCTAGAGCTGCCACTTTCAAGGAAACTTATAAGAAATCCCGCTATTCCCTCAGACAACCAACAAACAGGCAAAGCGTCAATACAGGACTAAGATCGAGTCGTACTATACCGGCACTGACGCTCTCGGATGTGGCAGGGCCTGCAAACCATTACAGACTACAAAGGGAAGCACAGCCGAGAGCTGCTCAGTGACACGAGCCTACCAGACGAGCTAAACTACTTCTACACTCGCTTTGATGCAAATAACACTAAAACATGCATGAGAGCACTAGCTGTTCCGGACGACTGTGTGATCACGCTCTCTGCAGCCGATGTGATTAAGACCTTTAAACAGGTCAACATTCACAAGGTCGCAGGACCAGATGGAATTCCAGGACGTGTACTGCGAGCATGCTCTGACCAACTGGCAAGTGTTTTCACTGACATTTTCAACCTCTCCCTGTCCGAGTCTGTAATACAAACATGTTTTAGCAGACCACCATAATCCCTGTGCCCAAGAACACTAAGGTAATCTGCCTAAATGACTATCGACCCATAGCACTCACGTCTGTAGCCATGAAGTGCTTTGAATGGCAAATCATAGCTCACATCAACACCATCATCCCAGAAACACTAAGACCCATTCCAATTTGCATACCGCCCCTACAGATCCACAGATGATGCCGTCTATATTGCAATCCACACTGCCCTTTCCCACCTGGACAGATGGAACACCTATGTGAGAATACTATTCAATGACTACAGCTCAGTTTTCAGCACCATAGTGCCTTCAAAGCTCATCAAGAAGCCAAGGACCCTGGGACTAAAAATCTCCCTCTGCAACTGTATCCTGGACTTTCTGACGAGTCGTCCCCAGGTGGTGAGGGTAAGTAACAACACATCCGCCATGCTGATCCTCAACACAGAGGCCCTTCAGGGGTGCGTGTTCAGACCCCTCCTGTATTCATGCTCGGCCAGGCACGACTCCAACACCATCAATACATTTGACGATGACACAACAATGTCTATAGGGAGGAGGAGGTCAGAGACCTGGCCGTGTGGTGCAAGGACAACAACCTCTCCCTCAACAAGATCAAGACAAAGGAAATGATTGTGGACTACAGGAAAAAGAGGACCCGAGCACGCCCCCATTCTCATCGACGGGGCTGCAGTGGAGCATGTTGAGAGCTTCAAGTTCCTTGTTGTCCACATCACCAACAAACTAACATGGTCCAAGCACATCAAGACGGTCATGAAGAGGGCACAACAAAACATGGGTCTTCTGATCCTGGTATGTTCGGCCTCCGACCTCAAGGCACTACAGAGGGTAGTGTGAACGGCACTGTAAGGCTGTAACAACTGTTGTATTCGGTGTATGGGACTAATACAATTTGATTTGATCACTGTTTCACTGCTGTCACACACACACACACACGCACGCACGCGCACGAACGCATGCACACATTATATCATTGTGTCACTGCTGTCCTCCATCCATAGATAGACCATTATGCCAGATCAGTGTGTCACCAAGGGTGCATCCAAAATGGCTCCTTTTGACCCATAGGGTTCTGGTCAAAAGCAGTGCACTAAATAAGGAACTTGGAACACAGGCCAAAGTCCCTGTCCTCAACCTCCCATCGTCATGACAACATCTTCTGGCTGAGAGGAGGGAGAGTGGTTGGACCAGGCCAGAGTGTGAAGAAGAGGCTACCCTATACTACCTAAATAGGCAGGCAGCCAGGCAGGCAGGCAGGCAGGCAGGCAGACAGACAGTCACACAGACAGACAAATAGGCAGGCAGCCAGGCAGGCAGGCAGGCAGGCAGGCAGGCAGACGGACAGACGGACAGACGGACAGACGGACAGACGGACAGACGGACAGACGGACAGACGGACAGACGGACAGACGGACAGACAGACAGGCAGGCAGGCAGTCTGTCTGTCTGTTCCACTGAACTATTGACCAGCAGCTGGAGCAGTACTCTTTTCTCTGAAGTCTTCAACATAAAGCCTCTCTTCAACCTTAGACAGCATGTCGTATAGGTCAGGCTCTCCTCGTCCCCGTAGACACCAAATAAAAGACATCAATGGTGTTTTAATCACTATACCTGTCCTTGTAGACACCAGATTAAACCCATCACTGTGGTTGTCCCTGTAGACACCAGATTAAACACATCACTGTGGTTGTCCCTGTAGACACCAGATTAAACACATCACTGTGGTTGTCCCTGTAGACACCAGATTAAACACACCACTGTGGTTGTCCCTGTAGACACCAGATTAAACACATCACTGTGGTTGTCCCTGTAGACACCAGATTAAACACATCACTGTGGTTGTCCGTCCAGACACCAGATTAAACACATCACTGTGGTTGTCCCTGTAGACACCAGATTAAACCCATCACTGTGTTAAAATATTGGACTCTTTTTTTAAAATGTTTGCCTAAAATGACGTACACAAATCTAACTGCCTGTAGTTTTTTTAGCGTCTTTGAAATGTAAGATAAAGGCCATAATGTAATTTTGCAGTTCAGGTGCAATTTAGATTTTGGCCACTAGATGGCAGCAGTGTGTGTGCAGATTGATCCAATTAAGCATTGCAATACTGGACAATATTTTGGATGAAGTCTGCCCAAATGTGCCGAACTGGTCAACTGATACATTTTCAAGTGCATAACTATAGAGAACATAGAAAAAGTATATGGTAATACAACATTTAAGTTTACATGATACCAGGGAAGTCTTACATGATGGATCATTTGCTTTCACACATCTAGATGGCTAGGCAGGGTGGGTGCGGAGCCAGAGACAGTAGGGGTTCAAACTGTAGAACCCAGTTACTACATTTGAATATAGAAATGGATTTTATCAAACAAAACTATGCTACAGTTTATCTCTGGGACCTTCAGGATGAGAAGTGCATTATTTACCTTCAGAGGTGAATGTATCAAACCAGTTGCCGTGAAGTTTTCTCCTCAAACAATAGCATGGTATTTTTTCACTATAATAGCTACTGTAAATTGGAAATTGCAGTTAGATTAACAATCATTTTATATTTCTGCCCATATAAGACATGTCTATGTCCTGGAAAGTTTGCTGTTACTTACAACGTCATTCTACGTTATGCTAATCACATTAGCGCACGTTAGCTCAACCATCCCATTGTTGGGACAGCAATCCCGTACCTCTACGGGATCAGTGTCCCTCCACCAGGACAGCTGAGCTAATGTGCGCTAATGTGATTAGCATAACGTTGTAAGTAACAAGAACATTTCCCAGGACATAGACAGACAGACACATTATGGGGTATTGCGTGTAGATTGATGAGAAAATGTTTTTCTTTAATCCATTTTAGAATAAATCTAACATGTGGAGAAGGATCTGAATCTGGGGAAGTGTAGCAAAACAGTATTGATGGGAAAGTGTAGCAAAGTAGTATTGAAGGTCCCAAGAATACAGTGGCCTCCGTCATTCTTAAATGGAAGAAGTTTGGAACCACCAAGACTCTTCCTAGAGCTGGTCTCTAGACCAAATTGAGCAATCGGGGAGGAACCTGATGGTCACTCTGAAAGAGCTCCAGAATTCCTCTGTGGAGATGGGAGAACCTTCCAGAAGGACAACCACCTCTGCAGCACTCCACCAATCAGGCCTTTATGGCCAGGCAGAAGCCACTCCTCAGTAAAAGGCGCATGAAAGTCCGCTTGGAGTTTGCCAAAATGCACCTAGGGACTCTCAGACCATGAGAAACAAGATTATCTGGTCTGATGGAACTGAAATTGAACTCTTTGGCCTGAATGCCAAGCGTCATGTTATGAGGAAACTTGTCACCATCCCTAAGGTGAAGCATGATGGTGGCAGCATCACGCAGTGGGGATGTTTTTCAGCGGCAGGGACTGGGAGACTAGTCAGGATCAAGGGAAAGATGAACGGAGCAAAGTACAGCGAGATCCTTGATGAAAACCTGCTCCAGAGTGCTCAGGACTTCAGACTGGGGAGAAGGTTCACCTTCCAACAGGACAAAGACCCTAAGAACACAGCCAAGACAATGAAGTAGAGTGGCTGTGTGGTCCCAAGTCTAAGATTAAGGGTGTCTTTTCCTAGGTTAAAATGATAAACATTTAACATTGGCTGTAAATGAAGCATGATTTGTGCCACTCTCAAAAAAACTGTTAATCACAAAGACAACTACTGTATGTCCAGTATTATTCCTTCTCTTTATAAGAAACTCTGTTATTAGGACACTCTTTTATCATCGTTATGATGTCTCCAGATTGACTTTAGAAGCAGTATAACTTTAGCGAACTAGCTAAGATTGAGGGGAGAGCAACAACATTTTAGCTAGCTAACGTTATTTTAGCAATGTCACCATATGTCATAGTATTTCCAGGTCACTTTAGTGTATATTTTACTAAACAGTCATTAGTTCAGATAAACTTGGCATTAAATGTCAGTCAGACATCGATTTGCTGCAGCATTTGTAAAACCTTGATAACAATGTGTAACGAAGCGATTGACGGAGGTGCTACCCTTGAATTGTTGGTTTTGAATTTACGCCTTCTCTCTCTAGATTGTGTGGCTAATGGTATGCTCCAAGATGACAAACTATAAATACAAAAAAAATAAAAATAAAAATAGCTTAGAGCAGGTATACCTAGTGTTGGGAAACCTTTTCTCAGTTAGATGTTGTATAACAAGATGGCGTAGCAGTCTTTGTCTTGTCCCGTCCTGTCCCATGTATATATCGTTTTCTTCATATATATTTAGAATATATTTAATCTCACTTTCCATCCACGGACTGAATATACTCTCCTACAACCTGCCTCACCCAATGTGGTACGGATCTACTATTTTTATACTTTATTACCGGAACCCCCATCAGAAGCTAGCCAGCTAACTAGCTATAACATTTTCCACCAAGATAGAACTGCCAAAGGGTGCGGTGCTGCAATCTACTGCAGAGATCTGTCTTACTATCCAGGTCTGTACCCACACAATTCGAATTTCTACTTTTAAAAAGTCTCTTACTGTTGCCGCTTGCTATAGACCACCCTTTGCCCCCAGCTGTGCCCTGGACACCATATTTTAATTGATTGCCGCCCAGCTATCTTCAGAGCTCGTGCTGCTAGGTGACCTAAACTGTGAAATGCTTAACAGGATTCAGACACGGCTAGAACATCCGGGTCGGCAGAGTGTGCTAAAGCAGTGAATAAAATAAACTTAGGGAGGAGGCTTCTGATGTTAACATGCATGAAACCAAGGCTATTACGGTTACAGAAGTCATCAAAAGAGAGCGCCTAGGGAATGGGAGTGGAGCTAGGCACTCCAGTGCTTGGATTCACCTCTACATCGCCAGAGGAACAGAGGAGGAGTAGGATGAGGGTACGGCTAAAGGCTATCAGGACTGGTCGCTTAGTGCGTTCAGAGCAGAGAGTGAAAGGAGCAGGTTTCTGGGCGTGAGAATAGATTCAAGGCATAATGTACAGACAAAGGTAAGGTAGGAAGAGAGTCCATTGGAGGTAAACCTAGGCATTGAGTAATGATGAGAGAGATCTTGTCTCTAGAGACGTTTAAACCAGGTGATATCACCACATATGTGGTAGTCAGAACTAAATGGTAGGTTAAGGCATATTGAGCAGGGCTGGAGGCTCTACAGTGAATTAAGACAATAATCACTAACCAGGACAGTAATGGACAAGGCATATTGATATTAGGGAGAGGCATGTGTAGCTGGGTGATCATAGGGGTCCAGTGAGTAATTAAGCTGGCTGGAGACACAGCGATTCAGACAGCTAGCAGGCCGGGGCAAGCAAGCTTGCAGAAGGGCCTTAGAGGGATGTCTCGATGGAGGAATCTCTGTTTTGGCCTCCGCGTGTGGTGACGTCGATAGACCAGTCGTGATGGATTAGTAGGGTTCTGAGTAGCAGAGGGGTCCAAGTCCAATTGGCAAAATAGGTATAGTGGCCCAAGAGATTGGCCGATGGATCTATACAGCTAACAGTCCAATATGCTCTAGCCAGCTAGCAGCTAGAGGGCCGCGTCAAGCAGATGGGCATTCAGGGGACGGCGCGATGTAGAGGCCAGTTGAGTATCCCCTCAAGCAGATTACGTCGTAGTCCAGTCGTGAAGGATCGGCGAGGTTCCGTGTCCCGTACCAGCAGTAGAAGGGGTCCGGGTATTGTAGCCAAGGAGTGGCTGATGGGCCTCTTTAGGTAGCCGGGAGAAAGGGCTTGCTCCGGGACTGTACTGTTAGCCAGTACTCGGATAGCAGCTAGCTAGCTGTGAAGATCCAGGTGAGAATATCCAGAGCTTGCAGTAGGAATCCGGGGATATTGAGAGAAAATAGGTCCGGCATGCTCTGGTTTGAGTCACGTTGTACAAACTGGCGAGAGCTTTCCGAGCTAAAGGTTTGCTGATGACCTCTAGCAGTGGTTAGCTGACTACTAGCTAGTAGCGAGTGAGCTGGCTAGCTTCTGTTGGGGGATTTCAGATTCGATGTGAATAATACTTTAGAAAAAAACAGATCCGCACCACATTGGGTGATGCGGGTTGCAGGAGAGTGTTTTGACGTTTAGAGAAATATAAAAAAGAGATTCGAAGAGATATAAAAAGATATATACACGGGACAGGACAAGACGAGGACAAAAGATGTCTGACTGCTACGTCATCTTGGATAACATAAGCATTATATATTACTGAACTGTTGGAGCTAGAAACACAAGCATTTCGCTGCAGCTGCGATTACATCTGGAAAAGATGTGTACTCCCCCAATAGAAATGTCATTGATTTGATGCACTGATCTCACAAATCAGGCCATTTCGGAAATATTAAACTTTGTGGTAACCTGCTTACTTAAAGGGAAAATATGGCAATGTATTAAATAAAGTGTCCTACATGTACAACAGTTCTGCCAGAGCAAAACAAAAATACACGGAACAAAAATATGAAAGCAACATGCAAAGTGTTGGTCTCATGTTTCAGCTGAAAAAAAACATCCAAGAAATGTTTCATATGCACAAAGAAAAAGTATTTTTCTAAAATGTTTTGCACAAATTTGTTTACATCCCGGAAGATAATCCATCCACCTGACAGGTGTGGCATTGCAAGAAGCTGATTAAACAGCATGATCATTACACAGGTGCACCTTGTGCTGGGGGACAATAAAAGGCCTCTCTAAAATGTGAAATTTTGACTACAGGAATGTCCAGCAGAGCTGTTGCCAGATAATTGAATGTTCATTTTTCTACCTAAAGCCGTCTCCAACGTAGTTTTAGAGAATTTAGCAGTAAGTCCAACCTGCCTCACAACCACAGTGTGTGGGTGAGCAGTTTGCTGATGTCAATGTTGTGAACAGAGTGCCCCATGGCATAAGCTACGGACCATGAACATAAATGCATTTTATCAATGCACAGAGATGCCGTGACGAGATCCTGAGGCCCATTGTCATTCCATTCATCTGCTGCCATCACCTCATGTTTCAGCATGATAATGCATGTCCTCTTGTCGCAAGGATTTGTACCAATTCTTCCATGGCCTGCATACTCACCAGACACGTCACCCATTGAGCATGTTTGGGCTGCTCTGGATCGACGTGTACGGCAACGTGTTCCAGTTCAGGCCAATATCCAGCAACTTCCCACAGCCATTGAAGAGGAGTGGGACAACATTCCACAGGCTACGATCAACAGCCTGATCAACTCTGATACTGACTGGTTTTCTGATCCACAACCCTATCTTTTGTTAAGGTGTCTGTGACCAACAGATGCAGATCTGTATTCCCAGTCATGTGAAATCCATAGATTAGGACCTAATTAATTCACTTCGATTGACTAATTTGAACTCTTTGAAATTGTTGCATGTTGTGTTTATATTTTTGTTCAGTATTATTAAAGTAGAAAACAGGAATCTAACTGTCTCTCTAGCTCTCTCTCTCTCTCTCTCTCTCTTTACAAGTCTCTGAAAAATGTGTTTTCAATTACGCACTCAAGAAAAAAATCGTGTGTGTAGTGTGTGACGTCATGTGCAGACAGTGGTCCCGTTCTGTCGAGTGGCACACAGGGCTCTGTGAGGTACGAGAGAAGGAGGCACGGAAAGAAGAGAGAGAGAGACGGAGCCCTCGGGAACTATTCAATCAGAAATAAACAAAAACACACTTCTCTTCATGGACTGTAAAATTAAAAGATTAATTATCATTTGCTTGGATTGGAAGAATCAACACATGCGATTCTGACGGACGACCTGAATAACGGAGTTCACTTTTTTTGGGGATTTTGGTAGACACTCCGAAATAATATATTTTTGAGGTTCAAGCAACATTTTCGAAATATCGCTGAGAAGGAACAACAGTAAGTATATTTTAGATTTCTGATTAACTTAAATGTAATAGGTATGTTACGCGCAGGACTGGAGACTGTGCGGCTGAATCAGGATAAATTGTTGCGCCAACGCGACTGAGAAGCGGTGCCTCATAAAACCGTTAACTTTGCCATTAGTTTAATTAATTCATCTTAGATTTTCCACTACAAAACATAATGACAGAGCATTGCATAAGATGAAACGTGGGCTTCGGAAAATGGGAATACATGTTAGCTACAGTATGTGTTGCATTGCAACATCGATCGTTTTGGGGAGTTTTTCCCCCTTTTTCTTCGATGACATTCCGCCTCTCTCTCTCTCTCTCTCCGATCTCTCTGTTCTCTCTCTCTTTCTGTTCTCACTTTCTCTGTGTCCATATTGTCCAAAATCCCATTATTCAGAATAAAACACGTAGATGATGTATTCATCCAGGCTCTATGGCTGTCCTGTAGGTTTTACAGATTATTGGAGTCCTTTGTTTAAACATTGGCCGGTACATATCTATATATTCGTCCTGTGTTTTGACCCCCAAGGTATATTATGCCTTGGTATACTTTACTCTACCGCCCCACTGGGCACAAACTGGTTGAATAAACGTTGTTTCAATGTAATTTGTCAACATGGAGTATTCATGAAAAATACATTGGATTTGATAATTGAGGGTCAAATTTCAACCATGGGATTATGTTATCATGGTAACCAAATGTTAACATAGACAAACCTTGTATAAAATATGTTGAATTTGTACCTTATAAAACAATGTTAGATCTTCAATGTTATATCCACAATACAAAAATGGATCTGCCGTTGGTCTCCCATTCAGGGTTTTTAACCAACCCTGATTATGTATACCGTCTATTACCAATGTGCTATTGTGAGAGTGATTGTTGAGCGATCTCCACTTTAAAACTAAATCGATGAACGTTTGCTATTGATGTTGTTCGAAAGGGTATGTTTAAGAGAGCAAATGAAATGTGACTATACTTTATTTATCATATATATTTAAAGATGCTTTTTAGGCCTATAGCGTTTACAAAGTCATCAACAGCTGTTGTTTCAATTCAACCCAGAATTCAACTGTGAAATAGACAATACAATAGGCCTATGGTTTCAAGCTCTAGTTGATTACAAATGTCATGATATTTAGTGACGTTGAATTGTGTTTGGTTGTCAACACAACCACCAGATATCAACATTTAAAGGAGATGTATCTTCTGATTGGATAGTTCCATATGAGCCTGTGACTGAGTTTGGCTTTAATTCCAGTTTGTCTACAAATTAATCATTTATATGTTGAATGCACGTCTCCAGCTCAACCAAACATCGAAGGCAGCCCTTTCCTGCAGTCAACTGTCCTAATGGGTCCTAATGGGTGGAATGCTATTCATACTTTACATGATTAATAACCAACGGAGAAAATCTGCTGTTTCTATGTCAAACAGTTTTGTTCGATTTCACTCTTCTGTGATGTATATAAAGTGTAATATTGGGATGCAAACTCAACATTTTAAACATTTTAACTCTATATCTGACATGGTATAGGTGTCTTCTTTTCGTAAGCCATGTATAACATTTGTTTCAAAGTATATTTGTTTAAAACTACCAAGAATGACTCTTTGTGACCCTGATTTAGCCCATAGAAGTAAACAGTGAAATAATAGAACTCATTCAAATAAAACTGCATTTAAAAAAGCATCTGCCATTTTGATTGGGTTTAGTCCTATTCTTTAATTTACATTATTGGTTGAGATGGAGATGTGAATTCAACATATCAATGATTCATTTGAAGACAAACTGGAATTAAAGCCAGACTCAGTCAGAAATTCAGATGGAACAATCCAATTTATTTTTATTTTTTATTTTTTTTATTTCACCTTTATTTAACCAGGTAGGCTAGTTGAGAACACGTTCTCATTTACAACTGCGACCTGGCCAAGATAAAGCATAGCAGTGTGAACAGACAACACAGAGTTACACATGGAGTAAACAATTAACAAGTCAATAACACAGTAGAAAAAAAAGAGAGTCTTTATACATTGTGTGCCAAAGGCATGAGGAGGTAGGCGAATAATTACAATTTTGCAGATTAACACAGGAGTGATAAATGATCAGATGGTCATGTACAGGTAGAGATATTGGTGTGCAAAAGAGCAGAAAAGTAAATAAATATAAACAGTATGGGGATGAGGTAGGTAAAATTGGGTGGGCTATTTACCGATAGACTATGTACAACTGCAGCGATCAGTTAGCTGCTCAGATAGCAGATGTTTGAAGTTGGTGAGGGAGATAAAAGTCTCCAACTTCAGCGATTTTTGCAATTCGTTCCAGTCACAGGCAGCAGAGAACTGGAACGAAAGGCGGCCAAATGAGGTGTTGGCTTTAGGGATGATCAGTGAGATACACCTGCTGGAGCGCGTGCTACGGGTGGGTGTTGCCATCGTGACCAGTGAACTGAGATAAGGCGGAGCTTTACCTAGTATGGACTTGTAGATGACCTGGAGCCAGTGTGTCTGGCGACGAATATGTAGCGAGGGCCAGCCGACTAGAGCATACAGGTCGCAGTGGTGGGTGTTCTAAGGGGCTTTGGTAACAAAACAGATGGCACTGTGATAGACTGTATCCAGTTTGCTGAGTAGAGTGTTGGAAGCCATTTTGTAGATGACATCGCCGAAGTCAGAAGATCTCCTTTAAATGTTAATATCTGGTTGTGTTGACAACCAAACACAATTCAATATCAATGTTATGATACAGAAATTAGTCTAAAGTTAAGAACATTTTACAAACTAATGTCACGTTCAACCTTAAAATGAGTAACACATCCATGGCCACATTTTGAGGTTCCTGTAACTATAAATATCTTCTTATGTCATCATAGAAAGCGCACATGTTCAAGATGGGATGCGTAGGTCGTAAGAGGTCAAGATGACATGCGTAGGTCGTCCCAGGTCAAGATGACATGCGTAGGTCGTAAGAGGTCAAGATGACATGCGTAGGTCGTCCCAGGTCAAGATGACATGCGTAGGTCGTCACAGGTCAAGATGACATGCGTAGGTCGTCCCAGGTCAAGATGACATGCGTAGGTCGTCACAGGTCAAGATGGCATGCGTAGGTCGTAAGAGGTCAAGATGACATGCGTAGGTCATCCCAGGTCAAGTTGGCATGCGTAGGTCGTAAGAGGTCAAGATGGCATGCGTAGGTCGTCCCAGGTCAACATGGCATGCATAGGTCGTCACAGGTCAAGATGACATGCGTAGGTCGTCACAGGTCAAGATGACATGCGTAGGTCGTCCCAGGTCAAGATGACATGCGTAGGTCATCCCAGGTCAAGATGGCATGCGTAGGTCGTCACAGGTCAAGATGACATGCGTAGGTCGTCACAGGTCAAGATGACATGCGTAGGTCATCCCAGGTCAAGATGACATGCGTAGGTCGTCCCAGGTCAAGATGACATGCGTAGGTCGTCACAGGTCAAGATGACATGCGTAGGTCGTCACAGGTCAAGATGACATGCGTAGGTCGTCAAAGGTCAAGATGACATGCGTAGGTTGTCACAGGTCAAGATGACATGCGTAGGTCGTCACAGGTCAAGATGACATGCGTAGGTCGTCCCAGGTCAAGATGGCATGCGTAGGTCGTCACAGGTCAAGATGACATGCGTAGGTCGTCACAGGTCAAGATGACATGCGTAGGTCGTCCCAGGTCAAGATGGCATGCGTAGGTCGTCACAGGTCAAGATGACATGCGTAGGTCGTCCCAGGTCAAGATGACATGCGTAGGTCGTCACAGGTCAAGATGACATGCGTAGGTCGTCCCAGGTCAAGATGACATGCGTAGGTCGTCACAGGTCAAGATGGCATGCGTAGGTCGTAAGAGGTCAAGATGACATGCGTAGGTCATCCCAGGTCAAGTTGGCATGCGTAGGTCGTAAGAGGTCAAGATGGCATGCGTAGGTCGTCCCAGGTCAACATGGCATGCATAGGTCGTCACAGGTCAAGATGACATGCGTAGGTCGTCACAGGTCAAGATGACATGCGTAGGTCGTCCCAGGTCAAGATGACATGCGTAGGTCATCCCAGGTCAAGATGGCATGCGTAGGTCGTCACAGGTCAAGATGACATGCGTAGGTCGTCACAGGTCAAGATGACATGCGTAGGTCATCCCAGGTCAAGATGACATGCGTAGGTCGTCCCAGGTCAAGATGACATGCGTAGGTCGTCACAGGTCAAGATGACATGCGTAGGTCGTCACAGGTCAAGATGACATGCGTAGGTCGTCAAAGGTCAAGATGACATGCGTAGGTTGTCACAGGTCAAGATGACATGCGTAGGTCGTCACAGGTCAAGATGACATGCGTAGGTCGTCCCAGGTCAAGATGGCATGCGTAGGTCGTCACAGGTCAAGATGACATGCGTAGGTCGTCACAGGTCAAGATGACATGCGTAGGTCGTCCCAGGTCAAGATGGCATGCGTAGGTCGTCACAGGTCAAGATGACATGCGTAGGTCGTCACAGGTCAAGATGACATGCGTAGGTCGTCCCAGGTCAAGATGGCATGCGTAGGTCATCACAGGTCAAGATGACATGCGTAGGTCGTCCCAGGTCAAGATGGCATGCGTAGGTCGTCACAGGTCAAGATGACATGCGTAGGTCGTCACAGGTCAAGATGACATGCGTAGGTCGTCACAGGTCAAGATGACATGCGTAGGTCGTCACAGGTCAAGATGACATGCGTAGGTCGTCACAGGTCAAGATGGCATGCATAGGTCGTCCCAGGTCAAGATGGCATGCGTAGGTCGTAAGAGGTCAAGATGACATGCGTAGGTCGTCACAGGTCAAGATGACATGCGTAGGTCGTCACAGGTCAAGATGGCATGCGTAGGTCGTCACAGGTCAAGATGGCATGCGTAGGTCGTCACAGGTCAAGATGGCATGCCTAGGTCGTAAGAGGTCAAGATGACATGCGTAGGTCGTCCCAGGTCAAGATGACATGCCTAGGTCGTAAGAGGTCAAGATGACATGCGTAGGTCGTAAGAGGTCAAGATGGCATGCCTAGGTCGTAAGAGGTCAAGATGGCATGCATAGGTCGTCACAGGTCAAGATGGCATGCGTAGGTCGTAAGAGATCAAGATGGCATGCCTAGGTCGTAAGAGGTCAAGATGGCATGCGTAGGTCGTAAGAGGTCAAGATGGCATGCGTAGGTCGTAACAGGTCTGTGGAGATCTTCACAATTGCTGTAATAATCTGCACAGAATCTGGGACAGCATTGATCACTTGCACCGTTTACTATTCATCTCAACTGCAATCCAGGTCATTTGGTTCTGCTATTAGATGAAGCACCGTGATAACACACATTGTGTTCCCATTTGACCTTTGAACTTTGCTGTGCTTTTAAATGATTGAAAGAGCAGTGATAACACATTGGAAATTCAACTAACCTTTGGCTGTCTTTTTTGAGTGTGTGAATAGAAGCTGTAATCTCATTGATCAATGTCTTAACCAAATATGACCAAATTATGCACATTGAAATGACGTCGTGTGCCCAGTGGGTCTGAGACTCTGAGGGCTGTGTTCACTGGTTTGACCTGTGCTGAGGACCCAAGTCTCAATAATAACGTTTTGTACTGAACTCACTCCGGTTTAGACACAGTGTTGTGCTCTGTGAGATGTCGTGACACGGGTCAACCAGAGGATTACCTTGGACATGGAGATCATAGTTATCATGTACATTCATACTGTATAAAAGCATGATGTGCCTAATTACACAGATTCCTTTTCTGATCTGACCAAAACAAACTCAGCCAATAAGGCCCTGGTAAGACAG
The DNA here is from genome assembly GCF_013265735.2 of Oncorhynchus mykiss. Lineage (NCBI taxonomy): Eukaryota > Metazoa > Chordata > Actinopteri > Salmoniformes > Salmonidae > Oncorhynchus > Oncorhynchus mykiss. Next base: position 3,446,346 of record NC_048576.1, on the reverse strand, counting down.
CCCTGGTAAGAAGGCCCTGGTAAGACAGATCTGGTAAGACAGCCCTGGTAAGAAGGCCCTGGTAAGAAGGCCCTGGTAAGACAGCCCTGGTAAGAAGGCCCTGGTAAGACAGCCCTGGTAAGACAGCCCTGGTAAGACAGCCCTGGTAAGAAGGCCCTGGTAAGACAGCCCTGGTAAGACAGCCCTGGTAAGACAGCCCTGGTAAGAAGGCCCTGGTAAGACAGCCCTGGTAAGACAGCCCTGGTAAGACAGCCCTGGTAAGACAGCCCTGGTAAGAAGGCCTTAGGATGACCTTCACCATGTAAACACAATGGGCATCAGCATAACAGGGACGTGAGACATGAGGTGAGAGGTTGATTGAAGTCACCTTGTTGTTTTCCTTTATAGTGCTTTGGTCCAAAACAGTTGGCTGTGTAGGGAAACGGGTGCCATCTGGGACTTAAGGGGTCAAGACAACTGAGAACAAGGTCAAATCATGGCGTCAGGAATCGTCTAGTCGGAAACTCGGAGCTCTGAAAAGATGCCAAAGTTTCCTACTTGGAATTCCAAGTTGGAAGACCTTTCAAAACAATTTTTCCCCGTCTGAACAATTTTTCCCCCAGAGTTCCCAGTTGTCTTGAACGCACTGAAGTTGAAAGCCTAAGATTTCTGAGTTCCCAGATGTTTTGAACGTGGCATATCTAAATGTGACAAACGGTCAGCATTGATACTGATGGCTGCTGGTGTCATTAGTGTTACAACTAATTAGATAAGACGAGCCTGCACCAACCAGCAAGTCAAGTGTGGTGTAGTCCAGACAGGAGAGATCTGAGTGGTAGACCACCCTTCCAATGCCTGTCATGCCCTGCTCCACCCTGTCCTGTACTGTCCTGTCATGCCCTGCACCGCCCTGTCATGCCCTGCACCGCCCTGTCATGCCCTGCTCCGCCCTGTCCTGTACTGTCCTGTCATTCCCTGAACCGCACTGTCATGCCCTGCTCTGCCCTGTCATGCCCTGCTCTGTCCTGTCATGCCCTGCTCTGCCCTGTCATGCCCTGCACCGCCCTGTCATGCCCTGCTCCGCCCTGTCCTGTACTGTCCTGTCATTTCCTGAACCGCACTGTCATGCCCTGCTCCGTCCTGTCCTGTACTGTCCTGTCATTTCCTGAACCGCACTGTCATGCCCTGCTCTGCCCTGTCATGCCCTGCTCTGCCCTGTCATGCCCTGCTCTGCCCTGTCATGCCCTGCAGAACCCTGTCCTGTCATGCCCTGCCCTGTCCTGTCATGCCCTGCTCCGCCCTGTCCTGGCCTGTCCTGTCATTCCCTGAACCGCACTGTCATGCCCTGCTCTGCGCCTGTCATGCCCTGCTCTGCCCTGTCATGCCCTGCTCTGCCCTGTCTTGCACCGCCCTGTCCTGTCATGCACTGCAGAACCCTGTCCTGTCATGCCCTGCCCTGTCCTGTCATGCCCTGCTCCGCCCTGTCCTGGCCTGTCCTGTCCTGCATTCCCATGCCCTGCACCTCTCACAACACCCAGAAATATACATCAGCCCCATCCCTATACCCCATCCCCATCCCTAGACCCCAGCCCTAAACCCTAGCAACATCCCTATACCCCATCCCCTTCCCTATACCCCAGCCCTAAACCCTAGCAACATCCCCTTCCCTATACCCCAGCCCTAAACCCTAGCAACATCCCCTTCCCTATACCACAGTCCCTTCCCTATACCCCATCCCCTTCCCTATACCCCAGCCCTAAACCCTAGCAACATCCCCTTCCCTATACCCCAGCCCTAAACCCTAGCAACATCCCCTTCCCTATACCCGAGCCCCATCCCTATACCCCAGCCCCATCCCTATAACCCAGCCCTAAACCCTAGCAACATCCCCTTCCCTATACCCCAGCCTCAGCCCTATATCCCATCCCCTTCCCTAAACCCCAGCCCTAAACCCTAGCAACATCCCTAGACCTCATCCCCATCCCTATACCCCAGCCCCATCCCTATACCCCAGCCCTAAACCCTAGCAACATCCCTATACCCCAGCCCCATCCCTATACCCCATCCCCTTCCCTATACCCCATCCCCTTCCCTATACCCCAGCCCCATCCCTATACCCCATCCCCTTCCCTATACCCCAGCCCCAGCCCTATACCCCAGCCCCATCCCTATACACCATCCCCTTCCCTATACCCCAGCCCCAGCCCTATACCCCAGCCCCTGCCCTATACCCCAGCCCCATCCCTATACCCCATCCCCTTCCCTATACCCCAGCCCCTTCCCTATACCCCAGCCCCATCCCTATACCCCATCCCCTTCCCTATACCCCAGCCCCATCCCTATACCCCATCCCCTTCCCTATACCCCAGCCCCAGCCCTATACCCCATCCCCTTCCCTATACCCCATCCCCATCCCTATACCCCATCCCCAGCCCTATATCCCATCCCCTTCCCTATACCCCAGCCCCATCCCTATACCCCAGCCCCATACCTATACCCCAGCCCCATCCCTATACCCCAGCCCCAGCCCTAAACCCTAGCAACATCCCTATACCCCAGCCCCATCCCCATACCCCATCCCCTTCCCTATACCCCAGCCCTAAACCCTAGCAACATCCCCTTCCCTATACCCCAGTCCCTTCCCTATACCCCAGCCCTATACCCCATCCCCTTCCCTATACCCCAGCCCTAAACCCTAGCAACATCCCTATACCCCATCCCCTTCCCTATACCCCAGCCCTAAACCCTAGCAACATCCCCTTCCCTATACCCCAGTCCCTTCCCTATACCCCAGCCCTAAACCCTAGCAACATCCCCTTCCCTATACCCCATCCCCTTCCCTATAACCCAGCCCTAAACCCTAGCAACATCCCTATACCCCATCCCCTTCCCTATACCCCAGCCCTAAACCCTAGCAACATCCCCTTCCCTATACCCCATTCCCTTCCCTATACCCGATCCCCTTCCCTATACCCCACCCCCTTCCCTATACCCCAGCCCTAAACCCTAGCAACATCCCTATACCCCATCCCCTTCCCTATACCCCAGCCCCATCCCTATACCCCAGCCCCATCCCTATACCCCAGCCCCTTCCCTATACCCCAGCCCCTTCCCTATACCCCAGCCCCTTCCCTATACCCCAGCCCCTTCCCTATACCCCAGCCCCTTCCCTATACCCCAGCCCTAAACCCTAGCAACATCCCTAGACCTCATCCCCTTCCCTATACCCCAGCCCTAAACCCTAGCAATATCCCTAGACCTCATCCCCTTCCCTATACCCCAGCCCTAAACCCTAGCAACATCCCTAGACCTCATCCCCTTCCCTATACCCCAGCCCTAAACCCTAGCAACATCCCTATACCCCATCCCCTTCCCTATACCCCTGCTCTATGGGGCGGCAGGGTAGCCAAGTGGTTAGCTCCTTCAGGATCGGTGTGCCTTCCACAGGACGGTTGAGCTAACGTAGGCTAATGGGATTAGCATGAGGTTGTAAGTAACAAGAACATTTCCCAGGACATAAACATATCTGATATGGGAAGAAAGCTTGTTAATCTAACTGCCCTGTCCAATTTACAGTAACTATTACAGTGAAATAATACCATGCTATTGTTTGAGGAGAGTGCACAGTTTTTAACATGAAAAGTTATTAATAAACAAATTAGGCACATACAACATAGCTGAATCCAATATGTATAGGAAGTGTAAATGACTTTAACCATTATTATTGGCTATTATTTAATTCATATTAAAAGTCAAGGCAGATATTCTTAACCACATGTTTCTATTTTAGTGTGAATTTCTAATTAGTCTTGTGATGCGTCAGGTTTTAGTCCCTGTATGAAACAGATGACAGGAAATGACAGGCATGTTAATCAGAGTCAGAGTCGCATGTTTCAGACTACCTCAGTTGTTTTCCAGGGTAACCAGGACCTCCTGCTCAGTGCCAGGGATGATGATGCACAGATCAGCATTACACAGCATAATTAAATAGACCTACTTTATTATCTTCAGAGAATGTGCTTTTTCTAGTTCGATTTGAGTCAATGTAGAAAAAGTGTAGGATCTCTGTTGGGGCTGTGGACCTGGAATGACGATCAAAGATCAGCAATGAGCTTTTACAGTAGATAGTTGTGCCAGGATCAATGATTCTTTACTTGGCAACATGTTCATTGTATATCTGAAAATAAAATTGGTGAATACCAGTGGAGGCCGCTGAGGAGAGAACGGCTCATAACAATGTCCGGAACGGAGCAAATGGAATGGCATCAAACACCTGGAAACCATGGAAACCAATGTGTTTGATGTGTTTGATACCATTCCACTGATTCCGCTCCAGTCATTACCACGAGCCCCACCCTCCCCTAATTAAGGTGTCACCAACCTCCTGTGGTGAATACAAAGAAATTGGTTAAAGTTCTGACACACATACGCAGATTGGATCACGTATTAATTACATTTGAATCACTTTATGCAGTCAGAGACTATAAAACACAGTATGCTAATATATTTTTGGTGAATCAGTGAGAAGAATTAAAGAAAAGAGAAGTGTTGTATAAGTGGTCCTCAGATGTTCTCTAGCCTGAAACCCAGACCTATTTTGTGCTAACATTCCACTCCTTGTACCAAACAATTTGGCATGACAAGAAGTGTCAATGAGTGAAATGTTGGCACAAACAGACCTATGCTTACTACCCAGGCTAGCTCTTCTCATTCGATATGCTGTTTGTCTCATGACAGCAGCACATGTTGGGTTATAGTTAGATGGATGGGAGCTGCTGACCAGATGCACTGTGGGTACAACAAAGCCTCACCCAGAGATGATCCTTATTAGACGCCCTCAGAGCCTCAGAGCTCTCGGTGCCGACACCAGAAGACCAGGGCCTGGGCCCTGCAATGTGTTAAAGAGATCTATAGAGGAGAGAAAGGGGGGTGGTGGGGAGGGAGAAAGAAAGGGGGGTGGGGGGAGAGAAAAATGGGGGTGGGGGAGAGAGGGAGAGAGAAAGGGGGGTGAGGGGAGAGAGAAAGGGGGGTGGGGGAGAGAGGAAGAGAGAAAGGGGGGTGGGGGGAGAGAGGAAGAGAGAAAGGGGGGTGGGGGGAGAGAGGAAGACTGATAGAGAGAATAGAGAGCGAGAAGGCTCCCTTGTTAAAAGGTCTTCTCACCACAATGCCACATCCTGTATAAATAAAGGTTAAATTAAAAAAACTGAGAGATTGCGAGAGGGAGACAGAGAAGCTTCCCACTGAGAGAGCCTGGCCGTCCCCCCTGTGTGTCTGTTATTGATCTGCCAGAGGTTCTGAGCCTGCATTCCTCCCTCCCTCCTCTCCCCCAGAGTTCTGAGTAGTAAGGTTCAAGGCAGCTGTGGAGAGAGAAAGAGTGAAACAAGGAGAGAAGGAAGGGGGAGAGAAGAGAGGGAGAGAAAAAGAGGAACCAGAATGCCACATGGAAGCAGTTTTCATCCCTTCAGCAGAATTAACTACACAGAACTAGCTAACTATAAGAAGGAGAGGGAGGGGGAGAGGGAGGAGGAGGAGAGGAGGAGGAGGAGGAGGAGGAGGAGAGGAGGATGAGAGGGAGAGGAGGAGGAGGAGAGAGGAGGAGAGAGGGAGGAGAGGGAGGAGAGAGGGAGGAGAGGGAGGAGAGGAGGAGAGAGGGAGGAGGAGAGAGGGAGGAGGAGGAGAGAGGGAGGAGGAGGAGAGAGGGAGGAGTCAGATGATAGAAAATGGAGACATGATGTGAACAGCTAGGGTAACAAACGCTCACTGTTCTGTTCTCAGACTTTGATGATGGGAACCAACAGGTCTCATCTGCACAAAGGACCAGAACTTGTGAGGTATGATCACTGCTGGTGCTAACTGTTTACGTTTGTTTTATTTATGTTAAGGTCCACTACACATTAACGATTTTCTGGAAACCTGATTTGCCGTGGATCAAAGTAAAGATTTCTGTGCATGTGCAAGATCCATTTTTCCGTAGCTGCTCTTCCTGGGGTCCAGGAATAAGAGTAGCTACTCTTCCTGGGGTCCAGGAGTAGGAGTAGCTACTCTTCCTGGGGTCCAGGAGTAGGAGTAGCTACTCTTCCTGGGGTCCAGGAGTAGGAGTAGCTACTCTTCCTGGGGTCCACACAAAACATGACATAATACAGAACATTACAAGAACAGCTCAAGGACAGAACTATAAATGAAAAAAGGCCCATGAAGCCTACATATCAATACATCCACACCAACTATCAAGCATTTCGCTACACTACAAACATTTCACTACACTCGCAATAACATCTGCTAACCATGTGTATGTGACCAATAGAATTTGATTAGTTTTTAAATGGAGGAGAGGCGTTGTGCCGTGAGGTGTTGCTGTTCATTTCAGCAACATGAGATGGAACGGAGTTCTGTGCAATAACTGCTCTGTAAAATACTGTACATTTTCTTGAATTTGTTCTGGACCTGGGGACTGTGAAAACTGTGTGTGTCAGAGTTGTGTGTAAGTTGACTATGCAAACATAGTGATGCAGTCAGTCTCTCCTCAACTCTGAGACAAGAGAGACCATAGTATTTATATCAGCCCTCTGATTACAATGAAGAGCATAACGTGCCGCTCTGTTCTGGGCCAGATGCAGCTTAACTAGGTCTTTCATTGCAGCAATGGATCACATGACTGGACAATAATCAAGATTAGACAAAACTAGAACCTACAGAACTTGTTTTTTGGAGTTTGGGGTCAAAAAAGTAGAGCATCTTTTTCTTACAGACAGACCTCTCCCCATCTCTTCATTACAGACAGACCTCTCCCCATCTCTTTATTACAGACAGACCTCTCCCCATCTCTTTATTACAGACAGACCTCTCCCCATCTCTATATTACAGACAGACCTCTCCCCATCTCTATATTACAGACAGACCTCTCCCCATCTCTTTATTACAGACAGACCTCTCCCCATCTCTTTATTACAGACAGACCTCTCCCCATCTCTTTATTACGGACAGACCTCTCCCGATCTCTATATTACAGACAGACCTCTCCCCATCTCTTTATTACAGACAGACCTCTCCCCATCTCTTCATTACAGACAGACCTCTCCCCATCTCTATATTACAGACAGACCTCTCCCCATCTCTTTATTACAGACAGACCTCTCCCCATCTCTTTATTACAGACAGACCTCTCCCCATCTCTATATTACAGACATACCTCTCCCCATCTCTTTATTACAGACAGACCTCTCCCCATCTCTTTATTACAGACAGACCTCTCCCCATCTCTTTATTACAGACAGACCCCTCCCCATCTCTATATTACAGACAGACCTCTCCCCATCTCTATATTACAGACAGACCTCTCCCCATCTCTTTATTACAGACAGACCTCTCCCCATCTCTTTATTAGACAGACCTCTACCCATCTCTATATTACAGACAGACCTCTACCCATCTCTATATTACAGACAGACCTCTCCCCATCTCTTTATTACAGACAGACCTCTCCCCATCTCTTTATTACAGACAGACCTCTCCCCATCTCTTTATTACAGACAGACCTCTCCCCATCTCTATATTACAGACGGACCTCTCCCCATCTCTTTATTACAGACAGACCTCTCCCCATCTCTTTATTAGACAGACCTCTACCCATCTCTATATTACAGACAGACCTCTCCCCATCTCTTTATTACAGACAGACCTCTCCCCATCTCTATATTACAGACAGACCTCTCCCCATCTCTTTATTACAGACAGACCTCTCCCCATCTCTTTATTACAGACAGACCTCTCCCCATCTCTATATTACAGACAGACCTCTCCCCATCTCTTTATTAGACAGACCTCTACCCATCTCTATATTACAGACAGACCTCTACCCATCTCTATATTACAGACAGACCTCTACCCATCTCTATATTACAGACAGACCTCTCCCCATCTCTATATTACAGACAGACCTCTACCCATCTCTTTATTACAGACAGACCTCTACCCATCTCTTCATTACAGACAGACCTCTCCCCATCTCTTCATTACAGACAGACCTCTACCCATCTCTTCATTACAGACAGACCTCTCCCCATCTCTTCATTACAGACAGACCTCTCCCCATCTCTTTATTACAGACAGACCTCTCCCCATCTCTTTATTACAGGACAGACCTCTCCCCATCGTTACAACCATTGAATCTATATGTTTTGACCATGACAGTTTACAATCTAAGGTAACACCAAGTAATTTAGTCTCCTCAACTTGTTCAACAGCCACACCATTCATTACCAGATTCAGTTGAGGTCTAGAACTTAAGGAATGATTTGTACCAAATACAATGCTCTTAGTTTTAGAGATGTTCAGGACCAGTTTATTACTGGCCACCCATTCTAAAACAGACTGCAACTCTTTCATGACTTTTGATCTTGTTCCTGTAGTGTTTGTAAACACCTTGGTAGGTCAATTAATGACCTGAATCAGATTACAGGCACTGGTTACAGCGAGGAGCTTCCTCTTGAGAGGACAGCTTGAGGAAAATCGGTCAATATTCAGGTCCCAAGAATGTTGACCTCTATGTTTACATCAATATCAAGCATTTCACACATAATATTTAGATACTGACTGTTAGCACATAGCAACACCCCAAAAGAAAAGGCTTTAGATGTGCCAGGTGAACCTGCAACCACAATAACATTTGACATAAGATCTTCTCTAAGCATTACAGGGATAAGGCTATGAATATATACAGCAACTCCTCCCCCAAAAGCATTTCTGTCTCTTCTATAAATTTTACATTTGCATTGCATTGCATTTACATTTGCATTGCTACTAATATATGAATGTTATCTGACGTCAGCAAGTTATTGACTTCATGAACCTTATTTCTAAGGCTACATATATTAATATGGGCTATTTGCAGACCTTTCCTGGGTAGCTGATCAGAAACATAATACTGAAAAGAGCAAACAAAGCAAGAGTAAGACATATACATTCAGCAGTCCATTAATCAGTTGGTGTGTTTGTGTGTGTGCTGTGGGGTTGAGGCTACGAACCCATAGGCTTGGCTCTCTCATCCCTATCCAGGCTTCTGGGAGGGAGGGTGGACAATGAGCCTGTCATAGCGGATGTAAGCAATGTCCCCATGCGCTCTGGCAGCTTTCATGGCTGGGATCAGTTCTTTCATCTTCTGGTACACAACTTCAGGATAGTCCTCGTTGAGGAACATATACGTTCCTCTCAATTCTTGGCTCTTTCCAGAACAGCTACCTTGTTCTTGAACATCAGGAACTTGACCACTATCGGTCTGGGCCTGTCACCTGGGCCTGTCACCTGGGCCTGTCACCTGGGCCGGTGGTGGGTTTTCCAGTCCTGTGGGCGCGCTCCACCTCAATCTTCTTGTGGTCCATCTTCAATTTCTCAGAGATCATTTCAGTTCCAGACAGGGCAGGTCACAGGGAAGACTGATAACCACAAACAGCAGGGTTCTAGACAGCCACAAACGCGGGATAATCTGTGGTCCCAAACACAATTGTTAACTGGGGTTCCGGGCTGCGATTCAGCCCTCAAAAAACTCTGCTAGCTTGATAGGCAGCTAGCTATAAGCTAGGCTAGCTACTACGCCGAATAACTCCTCAGAACCAGCCTTGGTCGGCCACATCAGAGACTAGCAGTCCCAGCAACTGATGCCAACTGCATCGTTGGATCCAAACTAAAAAGTTAGCTAGCTACTAAGAAACTTTCCCATACACTTTTAAAAACAACAAACTTTCCAAAACAATAAACTGAGCTCTCCCTCGTATGGTGTAACCTACGGTGTAACGTAGCTCAGTGATTACCAGATGAAAACATTTGTCTGGTGTGCCGAGACACTTCATAGTGGGTAATGAAAAAATGATTAAAAAAGTGAATTCACTACGTAGAGTGTGACAACAAATTACTGCAAAGAGAAGCGATGTGAATATACAAATAAATTATGTATCTCCACACGGTTTAAAATAATAATTTGATTTCACCTCCTTCCTATAAGCCACATGTAGACCGTTATACAGTATAAGAACACTGTCCATATCAGATTTTGCATATCGTTTATGAGTTTGCCCCACATGTCTTTGCCTAATGTTCTTTGTGGTGGGCTGTCTCATGAATCGATGTGATGTAATTAAATGAATGGACACCTGGGGCAAATTATTTGTGTGTTGCCTTTCAGGCTCGCTCCCATAACCTATAATTCTGTATCTCTTTGTGACTCATTTGTATACAAGTAGACCAGAGGGGCCACGTCCCTGATTGGCTGATGGGAGTAAACCATGATTAGAACCACCTGCTGCTCATCTGTAGTTCTTTACAAATGCTGTTTTTAGGTCTTTAAAATGGTATCTTGTAGCACTGAAGAAGGCTGTAAAAGCCCAACACGTCTCTGTACGCTATCCCTGATGCAATAAACAATTTTAAAAACATAGAAAAATTAACCCATTACACTTCTTTATTTGTCTGAATTTTAACAGGTTTGACACACAAGCCTAAATTCTTCTGAGTGCCATGGTTCTCTTTTGATTCGTAACCTATGGTGCAGTGGTGAAACCTATGGCGTAATTAATAAAATATATATATATATATTTCACCTTTATTTAACCAGGTAGGCTACTTACAACTGCGACCTGGCCAAGATAAAGCAAAGCAGAGTACCACATGGGATAAGCAAACGTACAGTCAGTAACACAATAGGTTGTTACAATACAGGCTCCACACCATAGGTTGTTACAAATGTAGTAAGATAAGGGAGGTAAGGCAATGAATAGGCCATAGTGGTGAAATAATTACAATTTAGCAATTAAACACTGGAGTGATAGATGTGCAGAAGATGAATGTGCAAGTAGAGATACTGGGGTGCAAAGGAGAAAAAAATCAAATAAAAAACAATATGGGGGATGAGGTAGTTGGGTGGACTATTTACAGATGGGCTGTGTACAGGTGCAGTGTAATGTAAGCTGCTCTGACAGCTGATGCTTAAAGTTAGAGAGTGAAATATAAGACTCCAGCTTCAGTGATTTTTGCAGTTCGTTCCAGTCATTGGCAGCAGAGAACTGGAAGGAAAGGTGATGAGTTGGCTTTGATTGATGACCAGTGAAATATACCTGCTGGAGCGCGTGCTACAGGTGGGTGCTGCTATGGTGACCAGTGAGCTGAGGTAAGGCAGGGCTTTACCTAGCAAAGACTTATAGATGACCTGGAGCCAGTGGGTTTGGCAACAAATATGAAGCGAGGGCCAGCCAACGAGAGCATACAGGTCGAAGAGGTGGGTTGTATATGGGGCTTTGGTGACAAAATGGATGGCACTGTGATAGACTACATCGAATTTGCTGAGTACTATATTATAAATGATTTCACCGAAGTCGAGGATCGGTAGGATAGTCAGCTTTACGAGGGTATCTTTGGCAGCATGAGTGAAGAATGCTTTGTTTTGCGAAATAGGAAGACAATTCTAGATTTAATTTTGAATTGGAGATGTTTAATATGAGAGAAATGGTGTAAACTATGTTGTAACCTATGGTGTAATGGTGTAGCCTATTGTATGGTGTAGCCTATGGTGTAACAACCTATGGTATAACAACCTATGGTGTAGTCTATGGTGTAACAACCTATGGTGTAGTCTATGGTGTAACAACCTATGGTGTAACAACCTATGGTGTAGTCATGGTGTAGTCTATGGTGTAGCAACCTATGGTGTAGTCTATGGTGTAACAACCTATGATGTAGTCTATGGTGTAACAACCTATGGTGTAACAACCTATGGTGTAGTCATGGTGTAGTCTATGGTGTAGCAACCTATGGTGTAGTCATGGTGTAGTCTATGGTGTAGCAACCTATTGTGTAACAACCTATGGTGTAACAACCTATGGTGTAGCAACCTATGGTGTAGCAACCTATGGTGTAGCAACCTATGGTGTAGCAACCTATGGTGTAGTCTATGGTGTAGTCTATGGTGTAGCAACCTATGGTGAAGCAACCTATGGTGAAGCAACCTATGGTGTAGTCTATGGTGTAGTCTATGGTGTAGCAACCTATGGTGAAGCAACCTATGGTGTAACAACCTATGGTGAAGCAACCTATGGTGTAACAACCTATGGTGTAACAACTTATGGGGTATCAATCTATGGTGTAACAATCTATGGTGTAACAACTTATGGGGTAACAATCTATGGTGTAACAACTTATGGGGTAACAATCTATGGTGTAACAATCTATGGTGTAACAATCTATGGTGTAACAATCTATGGTGTAACAATCTATGGTGTAACAACTTATGGGGTAACAATCTATGGTGTAACAATCTATGGTGTAACAATCTATGGTGTAACAATCTATGGTGTAACAACCTATGGTGTAACAACCTATTGGTTAGCAAATCAAATCAAATCTATTTATATAGCCCTTCGTACATCAGCTTATATCTCAAAGTGCTGTACAGAAACCCAGCCTAAAACCCCAAACAGCAAGCAATGCAGGTGTAGAAGCACGGTGGCTAGGAAAAACTCCCTAGAAAGGCCAAAACCGAGGAAGAAACCTAGAGAGGAACCAGGCTAGGTGGGGTGGCCAGTCCTCTTCTGGCTGTGCCGGGTGGAGATTATAACAGAACATGGCCAAGATGTTCAAATAAATGACATAAATGACCAGCATAGTCCAATAATAATAAGGCAGAACAGTTGAAACTGGAGCAGCAGCACGGCCAGGTGGACTGGGGACAGGAAGGAGTCATCATGTCAGGTAGTCCTGAGGCATGGTCCTAGGGCTCAGGTCCTCCGAGAGAGAGAAAGAAAGAGAGAAAGAGAGAATTAGAGAGAGCACACTTAAATTCACACAGGACACCGAATAGGACAGGAGAGGTACTCCAGATATAACAAACTGACCCTAGCCCCCGACACATTAACTACTGCAGCATAAATACTGGAGGCTGAGACAGGAGGGGTCAGGAGACACTGTGGAGTAACAATCTATGGTGTAACAACCTATGGTGTAGTCTATGGTGTAGCAACCTATGGTGTAACAACCTATGGTGTAACAACCTATGGTGTAACAACATATGGTGTAACAACATATGGTGTAACAACATATGGTGTAGCAACCTATGGTGTAGCAACCTATGGTGTAACAACATATGGTGTAACAACCTATGGTGTAACAACATATGGTGTAACAACATATGGTGTAACAACATATGGTGTAGCAACCTATGGTGTAGCAACCTATGGTGTAACAACCTATGGTGTAGCAACCTATGGTGTAGCAACCTATGGTGTAGCAACCTATGGTGTAGCAACCTATGGTGTAACAACCTATGGTGTAACAACCTATGGTGTAGTCTATGGTGTAGCAACCTATGGTGTAGCAACCTATGGTGTAGCAACCTATGGTGTAGTCTATGGTGTAACAACCTATGGTGTAGCAACCTATGGTGTAGTCTATGGTGTAGCAACCTATGGTGTAGCAACCAATGGTGTAGCAACCTATGGTGTAACAACCTATGGTGAAGCAACCTATGGTGTAACAACCTATGGTGTAACAACCTATGGTGTAACAACCTATGGTGTAACAACCTATGGTGTAGTCTATGGTGTAGTCTATGGTGTAACAACCTATGGTGTAGCAACCTATGGTGTAGCAACCTATTGTGTAGCAACCTATGGTTTAGTCTATGGTGTAACAACCTATGGTGTAGTCTATGGTGTAGCAACCTATGGTGTAGCAACCTGTGGTGTAGTCTATGGTGTAGCAACCTATGGTGTAGCAACCTGTGGTGTAGTCTATGGTGTAGTCTATGGTGTAACAACCTATGGTGTAGCAACCTATGGTGTAACAACCTATGGTGTAGCAACCTATGGTGTAGCAACCTATGGTGTAGCAACCTATGGTGTAGTCTATGGTGTAACAATCTATGGTGTAACAACTTATGGGGTAAAAATCTATGGTGTAACAATCTATGGTGTAACAACTTATGGGGTAACAATCTATGGTGTAACAATCTATGGTGTAACAATCTATGGTGTAACAATCTATGGTGTAACAACCTATGGTGTAACAACCTATTGGTTAGCAAATCAAATCAAATCTATTTATATAGCCCTTCGTACATCAGCTTATATCTCAAAGTGCTGTACAGAAACCCAGCCTAAAACCCCAAACAACAAGCAATGCAGGTGTAGAAGCACGGTGGCTAGGAAAAACTCCCTAGAAAGGCCAAAACCGAGGAAGAAACCTAGAGAGGAACCAGGCTAGGTGGGGTGGCCAGTCCTCTTCTGGCTGTGCCGGGTGGAGATTATAACAGAACATGGCCAAGATGTTCAAATAAATGACATAAATGACCAGCATAGTCCAATAATAATAAGGCAGAACAGTTGAAACTGGAGCAGCAGCACGGCCAGGTGGACTGGGGACAGCAAGGAGTCATCATGTCAGGTAGTCCTGAGGCATGGTCCTAGGGCTCAGGTCCTCCGAGAGAGAGAAAGAAAGAGAGAAAGAGAGAATTAGAGAGAGCACACTTAAATTCACACAGGACACCGAATAGGACAGGAGAGGTACTCCAGATATAACAAACTGACCCTAGCCCCCGACACATTAACTACTGCAGCATAAATACTGGAGGCTGAGACAGGAGGGGTCAGGAGACACTGTGGAGTAACAATCTATGGTGTAACAACCTATGGTGTAGTCTATGGTGTAGTCTATGGTGTAGCAACCTATGGTGTAACAACATATGGTGTAACAACCTATGGTGTAACAACATATGGTGTAACAACATATGGTGTAACAACATATGGTGTAACAACATATGGTGTAGCAACCTATGGTGTAGCAACCTATGGTGTAGCAACCTATGGTGTAGTCTATGGTGTAACAACCTATGGTGAAGCAACCTATGGTGTAGCAACCTATGGTGTAGTCTATGGTGTAACAACCTATGGTGTAGTCTATGGTGTAGCAACCTATGGTGTAGCAACCTATGGTGTAGTCTATGGTGTAACAACCTATGGTGTAGCAACCTATGGTGTAGTCTATGGTGTAACAACCTATGGTGAAGCAACCTATGGTGTAGCAACCTATGGTGTAGTCTATGGTGTAACAACCTATGGTGTAGTCTATGGTGTAGCAACCTATGGTGTAGCAACCTATGGTGTAGTCTATGGTGTAACAACCTATGGTGTAGTCTATGGTGTAGCAACCTATGGTGTAGCAACCTATGGTGTAGTCTATGGAGTAACAACCTATGGTGTAGCAACCTATGGTGTAACAACCTATGGTGTAACAACCTATGGTGTAGTCTATGGTGTAGTCTATGGTGTAACAACATATGGTGTAGCAACCTATGGTGTAACAACCTATGGTGTAGCAACCTATGGTGTAGCAACCTATGGTGTAGTCTATGGTGTAGCAACCTATGGTGTAACAACCTATGGTGTAGTCTATGGTGTAGCAACCTATGGTGTAGCAACCTGTGGTGTAGTCTATGGTGTAGCAACCTATGGCGTAACAACCTATGGTGTAGTCTATGGTGTAACAACCTATGGTGTAGCAACCTATGGTGTAACAACCTATGGTGTAACAACCTATGGTGTAGCAACCTATGGTGTAGCAACCTATGGTGTAGCAACCTATGGTGTAGCAACCTATGGTGTAGTCTATGGTGTAACAATCTATGGTCTAACAACCTATGGTGTAGTCTATGGTGTAACAACCTATGATGTAGTCTATGGTGTAGTCTATGGTGTAACAATCTATGGTGTAACAACCTATGGTGTAACAACCTATGGTGTAACAACCTATGGTGTAACAACCTATGGTGTAACAACCTATGGTGTAAAACAACCTATGGTGTAAAACAACCTATGGTGTTAAACAAGATATTTTGTCACGACAAGATGCTCGACTATGCTTATAATTGACAGCTTTGGATAGAAAACACTCTGACGTTTCCATAACTGCAAATATATTGTCTGTGAGTGCAACAGAACTGATGTTACAGGCGAAACCCAGATAAAAATCCAATCAGGAAGTGCCCCATATTTTGAAGGCGCTGCATGCCAATGACTCCTTATATGGCTGTGAATGGGCTATGAATGCGCTTACGTTTTCTACGTATTCCCCAAGGTGTCTACAGCATTGTGACGTCTTTTTGCGCATTTATGTTGAAGAATATCCGTAAGGGACCACATTGAGCAAGTGGTCACATGACGGCTCCCGCAGAAAATCTTGCGTAAAGTACTGAGGTAGCCATTATTCCAATGGCTTCTAATGAGAAACCAATTGTCCCGACGGATATATTATCGAATAGATATTTGAAAAACACCTTGAGGAAACAACATTTGCCGTGTTTCTGTCGATATTATGGGGTTAATTTTGAAAAAAGTTTGGTGTTGTAATGGTAGCATTTTCCGGTCGATTTCTCAGCCAAGCATGATGAACAAACGGGTGCTATTTCGCCTACAAAAATAATATTTTTGGAAAAAAGGAACATTTGCTATCCAACTGGGAGTCTCCTGAGTGAAAGCATCCAAAGTTCTTCGAAGCTAAATTATTTAATTTGGTTGCTTTTCTTATTTTCATGAAAATGTTGCCTGCTGCCAGCAGAGCTAGCATAGCATTATGCCATGATAAACTTACACAAATGCTTGTCTAGCGTTGGCTGTAACGCATATTTTGAAAATCTGAGATGACAGTGTTGTTCACAAAAGGCTAAGCTTGTGTTTGAATATATTTATTTAATTTCATTTGCGATTTTCATGAATAGGAAAAGTTACTAGGGGTATTTATGTCCGCTGCGTTATGCTAATTCGTTTGAGGCTATGATTACGCTCCCGGATCCGGGATTGCTCGTCGCAACAGGTTAACACCCAAGCCATCCTACAATCTAAGCTTGATGCCCTCAATCTCACACAAATTATAAATGAACCTACCAGGTACCACCCCAAAGCCGTAAACACGGGCACCCTCGTAGATATCATCCTAACCAACTTGCGTTCCAAATACACCTCTGCTGTTTTCAACCAAGATCTCAGCGATCACTGCCTCATTGCCTGCATCCGTAATGGGTCAGCGGTCAAACGACCTTCACTCATCACTGTCAAACGCTCCCTAAAACCCTTCAGCAAGCAGGTCTTTCTAATCGACCTGGCCCGGGTATCCTGGAAGGATGTTGATCTCATCCCGTCAGTAGAGGATGCTTGGTAGTTTTCTTTAAATGCCTTCCTCACCATCTTAAATAAGCATGCCCCATTGAAGAAATTTAGAATCAGGAACAGATATAGCCCTTGGTTCTCTCCAGACCTGACTGCCCTTAACTTCTAGCGTCGAGCAAACTCGTATCCGGGAGCGTAATCATAGCCTCAAGCTCATTAGCATAACGCAACGTTAACTATTCATGAAAATCGCAAATGAAATGAAATAAATATATTCACTCACAAGCTTAGCCTTTTGTTAACAACACTGTCATCTCAGATTTTGAAAATATGCTTTTCAACCATAGCTACACAAGCATTTGTGTAAGAGTATTGATAGCCTAGCATAGCATTAAGCCTAGCATTCAGCAGGCAACATTTTCACAAAAACAAGAAAAGCATTAAAATAAAATAATTTTCCTTTGAAGAACTTCGGATGTTTTCAATGAGGAGACTCTCAGATAGCAAATGTTCATTTTTTCCAAAAAGATTATGTGTGTAGGAGAAATCGTTCCGTTTTGTTCATCACATTTGGCAAAGATAAAAAAACGAAAATTCAGTCATTACAACGCCGAACTTGTTTCCAAATTACATCATAATATCGTCAGAAACATGGCAAACGTTGTTTAGAATCAATCCTCAAGGTGTTTTCACATATCTATTCGATGATAAATAATTTGTGGCAGTTGGGTTTCTCCTCGGAAGCAAACAGAAAAATACATGCAGCTGGAGATTACGCAATAATTGCGACGGAGGACACCAAGCGGCCACCTGGTATATGTAGTGTAAAATGGTCAATCTTCCAATGATATGCCTACAAATACGTCACAATGCTGTCGACACTATGGGGAAACGACAGAAAGTGTAAGCTCATTCGTGACCCATACACAGCCATATAAGGACTCATTGAAAGACAGCGCCTTCTGGGTCACTTCCTGTTTGAAATTTCATCTTGGTTTCGCCTGTAGCATCAGTTCTGTGGCACTCACAGACAATATCTTTTCAGATTTGGAAACGTCAGTGTTTTCTTTCCAAAGCTGTCAATTATATGCATAGTCGAGCATCTTTTCGTGACAAAATATCTTGTTTAAAACGGGAAAGTTTTTTTTATCCAAAAATGTAAATAGCGCCCCCTATATCAAAGAAGTTAACCAACACAAAAACATCCTATGGCGTTCTGCATTAGCATCGAACAGCCCCCGTCAAATGCAACTTTTCAGGGAAGCTAGAAACCAATATAGACAGGCAGTTAGAAAAGCCAAGGCTAGCTTTTTAAAGCAGAAATTTACTTCCTGCAACACAAAAAAGTTCTGGGACACTGTAAAGTCAATGGAGAATAAGAACACCTCCTCCCAGCTGCCCACTGCACTGAGGATAGGAAACACTGTCACCACCGATAAATCCACTATAATTGAGAATTTCAAGAAGCATTTTTCTACGGCTGGCCATGCTTTCCACCTGGCTACCCCTACCCCTGTCAACAGCACTGCACCCCCCACAGCAACTCGCCCAAGCCTTCCCCATTTCTCCTTCTCCCAAATTCAGTCAGCTGATAATCTGAAAGAGCTGCAAAATCTGGACCCCTACAAATAAGCCGGGCTAGACAATCTGGACCCTTTCTTTCAAAAATCATCTGCCGAAATTGTTGTAAACCCTATTACTAGCCTGTTCAAACTCACATTAGTGTCGTCTGAGATTCTCAAAGTTTGAAAAGCAGCTGCGGTCATCCCCCTCTTCAAAGGGAGGGGCACTCTTGACCCAAACTGCTACAGACCTATATCTATCCTACCCTGCCTTTCTAAGGTCTTCGAAAGCCAAGTCAACAAACAGATTACCGACCATTTCGAATCCGACCGCACCTTCTCCGCTATGTAATCTGGTTTCAGAGCTGGTCATGGGTGCACCTCAGCCACGCTCAAGGTCCTAAACAATATCTTAACCGCCATCGATAAGAAACAATACTGTGCAGCCGTATTCATTGACCTGGCAAAGGCTTTCGACTCGGTCAATCACTACATCCTCATCGGCAGACTCGATAGCCTTGGTTTCTCAAATGATTGCCAGGCCTGGTTCACTAACTACTTGAACTGATACAGTTCAGTGAGTCAAATCGGAGGGCCTGTTGTCAGTCTCTATGGGCGTGCCACAGGGTTCAATTCTTGGACCGACTCTCTTCTCTGTATACATCAATGATGTCGCTCTTGCTGCTGGTGAGTCTCTGATCCACCTCTACGCAGACGAAACCATTCTGTATACTTCTGGCCCTTCTTTGGACACTGTGTTAACAACCCTCCAGACGAGCTTCAATGCCATACAACTCTCCTTCCGTGGCCTCCAATTGCTCTTAAATACAAGGAAAACTAAATGCATGCTTTTCAACCGATCTCTACCTGCACCTGCCCGCCCATCCAACATCACTACTCTGGACGGTTCTGACTTAGAATATGTGGACAACTACAAATACCTAGGTGTCTGGTTAGACTGTAAACTCTCCTTCCAGACTCACATCAAACCAAAGTTAAATCTAGAATTGGCTTCCTATTTCGCAACAAAGCATCCTTCACTCATGCTGCCAAACATACCCTTATAAAACTGACCATCCTACCGATCCTCGACTTTGGCGATGTCATTTACAAAAAAGCCTCCAATACCCTACTCAATAAATTGGATGCAGTCTATCACAGTGCCATCCGTTTTGTCAACAAAGCCCCATATACTACCCACCACTGCGACCTGTAAGCTCTTGTTGGCTGGTCCTCGCTTCATACTTGTCGCCAAACCCACTGGCTCCATGTCATCTACAAGACCCTGCTAGGTAAAGTCCCGCCTTATCTCAGTGCTCTGGACACGATAACAACACCCACCTGTAGCACGCGCTCCAGCAGGTATATCTCTCTGGTCACCCCCAAAACCAATTCTTCCTTTGGCCGCCTCTCCTTCCAGTTCTCTGCTGCCAATGACTGGGACGAACTACAAAAATCTCTGAAACTGGAAAGACTTATCTCCCTCACTAGCTTTAAGCACCAGCTGTCAGAGCAGCTCAGAGATTACTGCACCTGTACATAGCCCATCTATAATTTAGCCCAACTACCTCTCCCCCTACTGTATTTATTTATTTATTTTGCTCCTTTGCACCCCATTATTTCTATTTCTACCTTGCACATTCTTCCACTGCAAATCTACCATTCCAGTGTTTTACTTTCTATATTGTATTTACTTCTCCACCATGGCCTCAAAGGACGCCATTGAGATTAACCTAAAACAGGGAATTTTTACTTGGATTAAATGTCAGGATTTGTGAAAAACGGAGTTTAACTGTATTTGGCTAAGGTGTATGTAAACTTCCGACTTCAACTGCATATTCCTAATACAGATAACCACTAACTTCTGGTGTAGAAACCAGATTGTGGCACTCCTCATTTCCATAGGATACCAGATGATTAACAATATTTAAAGTTCACAAGTCAGAACCCATCAGAACCCAACTTTCATTCATAGGCTAGATTGTAGCAACCTCATGGGTATAGGGAACATTTGTGACCCGATTCAGGAAAATCTACCCAACTCTGTTTTCCCCTACCTTGCACGATCCTATTCCAGCCTACCCTAGCCTAAACTACACTACTCTACTCTACCTCACCCAACCCATCCTACTCTACACTAATCTACCCCTACCCTACCCTACCCTACTCTACCCTACTCTACTCTACCTTTCTCTTCTCTGCTCTAACCTACTCTACCATATTATCCTGTACCCTACACCACCCTACTCTACCCTACTTTACCCTACACTACTCAGCTTACCCTACTCTACACTACTCAACCATACTCTACACTACCTGACTCTCCTCTAAACTACTCTCCTCTACCCTACCATACTCTACTCTACTAAACTCTACTACACTCTAACCTACCCTACCCTAATATACCCTACTCAACCCTACCCTAATATATCCCACACTACTCTACCCTTCTCAACCGTACTCTACTCTACCCTACCCGACTCTCCTTGATCCTACTCTACCCTACACTACTCACCCTATCCTACTCTACACTACCCTACTCAACTGTACTCTACTCTACCCTACCCAACTCTCCTCTCCCCTACTCTACCCTACCCCACACTACCCTACTCTACACTACTTTACCCTACTCAACCCTACTCTACTCTACCCTACCATACTCTACTCTATACTACCAGACTCTCCTCTAAACTGCTCTCCTCTACCCTACCCTACCATACTCTACTAAACTCTACTCTAACCTACCCTAATATACCCTACCCTACTATATCCCACTCTACTCTGCCCTACTCTGCCTGATTCTACTCGAACCTACTCTACTCTACACTAACTTACTCTACCCTATTCTACTCTACTTCACCTTACTCTGTGTTGTCGTGTCTTTGGCTATGCCAGATTAATTGATAAAACATGTTATTCTATAAAATAATTTATCCATAATTAATATCACCTGATTGAGCTAATCATGTAAATGTAATTAACTAGAGAGTCGGGCACCACAAAATAATATTTATAGAGCTGTTATCTTCCAAATAAACTCTTAAAGACCAAGTAATATTTTACAGCCATAGCAGTCAACATTAATCTTCATCTTACTTCAGTCTCATCTGAAAGTTGTAAATTCTTGGTTATCTGCAAGAACCCTGGCTAACAATTTGAATCAACAATACAGTATTTGGTTTAATCATTTATTTACTAAATACCTAATCATACATACACATAATTAAATCATAACTTGATTACAAATTACGTCATGAAGGAAAACATCCCTAGCGGGCGGAACAGATATGACAGCTATCGTAAATACAGTACCTTATGCATTCTAAATTACTGCCCATTTGGAAAAGGAAAATGCAATAAATATTTACTCTGAGCTGCGCTTCGGTAGGTTGGTGGTAGATGGAAGATCGTGTTGCCAAACCGAGTCCTTTGAAGAATGTCTCTGGTGGTCAATTGGATGCGTTGTAGTAACGTTGTTGTGTGGTAGATGGGATACTATGTCTGTTCCTTCCTAACCCTCGTTTGCAGCTGCGGTCGCTAACTCAACGGCTAAAAGGTATCACTTCTGTCATGAATAAGAGTTAAAAAGTTCATACCATTCGCAACCAAAACTCATGCTGATGTTGGCTTCATTCTGTAGTTATTATGTGAACCATTCTGACATAGGACCGTCATCCTACCTCATCGGAACAGGAAGTTCTATTGTCGTCACGGGCTTATATAGGAAGGGAGAAAGGGGGTGTGTTTCATAGTTTACAACCTCTGTCTCTTCACGTGGGCGGGCCACTGAGTGGGCAGCCCTAACTTATGAAAACCCACATCTCACATTTTAGAAGCTAAAATCATATTTCATCCCATCACAAATAATTTCATATTCAAACATTTAAATTGAACAACAATTCCATGTGAATCCGATAACTCTGATGTGTAGACTTTCCACTGTAGAGTTTATGTCATCTTATCATTGATGAGAATGTCTCAGATGACAACTGAACTGACATCATATTCATTAAGTACCACCGCATATGTTCAATTGTTCGGATTACCAGAATATAGTTAATTTCCCCCCACCTTCTGATGTTCCCAGAATCTCTATGTTAACCAAGGGTTTTTTAAATGTAACCTCAGTAGGTTAGAGAGAGGGAAAAGGGGGGGAGAGGTATTTATGACTGTCATAAACCTATCCCCCAAGCCAACGTCATGACAGTGTGTTGCTGTATGTCTCCATCTGAGATAAAGAGTCGTCCTTCTCTCAGCTATGACACAGTCTCAAAGAGGAAGTGATGTCTTGTTTTTGTACTATATTGATTCAACATGTGCCTGAATACCAAGCATTATACATTGTCACTATGGGGACAAAAACAGATGATCTAATCAGAGCTCACTCATTCTGGTTCAGAGTGGCGCATCTCATGGTTTTTGTCCCAAATGGCAATCTCTATATAGTGTATAAACTTTTCCCTATACAGTGTACATCCTATTCCCTATGTAGTGTACATCCTATTCCCTATATAGTATAGTGTACATCCTATTCCCTATGTAGTGTACATCCTATTCCCTATGTAGTGTACATCCTATTCCCTATGTAGTGTACATCATATTCCCTATGTAGTGTTCATCCTATACCCTATGTAGTGTACATCCTATTCCCTATATAGTATAGTGTACATCCTATTCCCTATGTAGTGTACACCCTATTCCCTATGTAGTGTACATCCTATTATCTATGTAGTGTGTATGTTTGACCAGGCCCACACATGTTGTTCATCAGAGCCTCATAAACTTTTGAAGTTTAAAATGTTCATGTGAATCGAATGATCTTCCAGTAATAAAGTATGTATTAGTCTATCATGGTTATTAATGAACAATTATGTTTAGAATCTTATCTTCCACAGCATTACCTAGAGAGAGTGAATTTGAACAATTACTTCAGGCTGAAACCCAAATAGCACCCTATTCCCTATATAGTGCACTACTTTTGACAATATTCTTCTGGGCCCTGGTCAAAAGTAGAGCACTATTTAGGGAACAGTGTGCGATTTGAGACGTAGCTCCTGTTTCCTAGCTTAGTGAGGCGATGCTGTCTGAACAATACCCTTATTGTGCTGTAGGCTGGCTGGCCTGGAGTTGGCAGGACCAACAGAGAGGCAGAAATCAATCCAGGCTGGTGCTGAAAGCTCACAGACAAAACATACGGAATCGGGCACACACACACAGACACACACCTACACACACACACACCTACACACACACACATACACACACACAAACACACAGACACACACCTACACAGACACACACAAACACACACCTACACACACACACAAACACACACAGACACACACACACACACACACACACACACACACACCTACACAGGCATGGAAAAAACACACAGACACACACACAGACACACACACTTACACACCCACACAGACATGGAAAAACACACAGACACACACACAAACACACACTTCCACAGGCATGGAAAAAACACACAGACACATACACAGACACACACACAGACATACACACAGCACCAACATGTAAAGGACCCATGAGCACCAATATGGTAAAGGACCCATGAGCACCAATATGGTAAAGGACCCATGAGCACCAACAAGGTAAAGGACCCATGAGCACCAACAAGGTAAAGGACCCATGAGCACCAACAAGGTAAAGGACCCATGAGCACCAGCATGTGAAGTTTAATGGTACATGTCAAATTGGGTGTCAAATGAAAGCTAAGAGTCTATATTTTTTAGGAAGTAAGGTAATGTAATTTTTTATGTAATCTTTCAACTATTTCATATCTTAAAAATTAGGAATAAGCAAAAGCTTTGATTTCTGTTACATCTGCCAGAAACAAACAGAGCATACGAAGCCCACAAGCTAATGTTACATCTGCCAGAAACAAACAGAGCATACGAAGCCCACAACCTAACTTATTTGCAGATAAACAGAAACAAGCATCATTCTTTTGATCTGAATTAACTCGACCCCAAAAGAGAAAAATAAGCACGAAAAAAGACTGCTCAGGACCATTAAACAATGGAATAAATTATGAAATATGGAGAATTACACAGTTCTCATGGACTGGTAGGCAAGTGTTGGGTTGCGTTTTTAGCCTGCTAGCTACGTTAACTGCTAACTTCAGTGTGTTCAATGTTCAAGCTAGCTAACACGGCTACTTAGCTAGCTAACATCTTTCTGTAATATGATTTTTTCTGTACTCAAGGAATCTAATAACAGCATCAGGTAGCTACTCTGCATAAACCCTACAATATGCTTAATGCCTTTATTTCAACTAGCTAACGTTAGCTAGCTAAAGCTAGATATGAAGTTTGTTGACATGATATTGTGTCTGGTTTGTAGATGATAATGCTAGCTTGGTGGTCAACAACCTTTCGGCCTAGGAACATCAGTGCGAAGGGCTTGGTAGAAAACTTTTGTTCGAAAAGAATGGCAGACATTACACTTGTTTCAAGTATTTTCCCTTTTCCTGGTGAAACTTCAGAAATTAATATACAATTACACTGAGCTGTAAATCAACACAATGTGTTTCCTCTGAGCGGCTATCCATTGATTTTGATCAAACTCCTCCACATTTTTCATAGAGTTGTATGGTTTGTTAAACTTTGAAATCGATGGTTTTTGTTTGGCAAACATTTTGAGTTAGCCTCAGCGCAGAAACATCATGGCTGTACTATCAGTTAGCCTTGTCTGAGCCAGAACGTCACATAGACTCCTGCTCTATCTCGTGTTTCTCTAGCGTGAGGCAGCTTGATGTACAGTACACCCCTTCGACAGGACGCTTGTCAATCGCAGGGCCTTAACCCCAATCCATCTCTGTAATGATGAGTGTCAAGCAGAGAGTGTTGGCTGTACTGCACTCAAATATAAGTGGAGCAGAGAGTGTTGGCTGTACTGCACTAAAATATAAGTGGAGCAGAGAGTGTTGGCTGTACTGCACTCAAATATAAGTGGAGCAGAGAGTGTTGGCTGTACTGCACTCATATAAGTGGAGCAGAGAGTGTTGGCTGTACTGCACTCATATATAAGTGGAGCAGAGAGTGTTGGCTGTACTGCACTCATATATAAGTGGAGCGGAGCGTGTTGGCTGTACTGCACTCATATCTAAGTGGAGCAGAGAGTGTTGGCTGTACTGCACTCATATATAAGTGGAGCAGAGAGTGTTGGCTGTACTGCACTCATATATAAGTGGAGCAGAGAATGTTGGCTGTACTGCACTCATATATAAGTGGAGCAGAGAGTGTTGGCTGTACTGCACTCATATATAAGTGGAGCAGAGAGTGTTGGCTGTACTGCACTCATATATAAGTGGAGCGGAGCGTGTTGGCTGTACTGCACTCATATCTAAGTGGAGCAGAGAGTGTTGGCTGTACTGCACTCATATATAAGTGGAGCAGAGCGTGTTGGCTGTGCTGCACTCATATATAAGTGGAGCAGAGCAGAGAAGATGCAGGCACTATACTGTTAAAAGTTGAATGCGTTTATTTATCAAATTGCAGATAGCGTACGCTCTCTGAACTACCTGATGTTAACACATTAAAATATCCATTTTAAATTAACTAGACATTTTTGTCACTAATGAATAATGAAAATAAATACACACAACACTATAGCATGGTTGAAAAAACAAACAAACAATCAATACAACACTGATGCCCTATCTATGACAAGACAGACATGCTAACTATTAGCTCCTCTTTTGACTAGCTCCTAAGAGACTGAAGACAGACAAGCTAACCATTAGCTCCTCCATTGACTAGCTCCTAACAGACTGAAGACAGACATGCTAACCATTAGCTCCTCCATTGACTAGCTCCTAACAGACTGAAGACAGACATGCTAACCCTTAGCTCCTCCATTGACTAGCTCCTAACAGACTGAAGACAGACATGCTAACCCTTAGCTCCTCCATTGACTAGCTCCTAACAGACTGAAGACAGACATGCTAACCCTTAGCTCCTCCATTGACTAGCTCCTAACAGACTGAAGACAGACATGCTAACCATTAGCTCTTACATAGCTCCTGCATGGACTAGCTCCACAGGGAAGCTGCCTCAAACAGCTCATTTAGGACATCAAAGGATCAATGAAATAATGATATTCAGATGAAGTGTTTAGTTATCTTTATATAGAAAACTGCTGTCCTCCTCAATTAATTTAATTGTAACTTTAGTCTGTCTTCCTGCTGGGTGGATGGAGGTGCTGTTCAACCTATTCCATGTAACATAGTCTAGAGTTGTGCACTATATAATGAGTAGAGAATCAAGACAAAGGAGATGATTGTGGGCTACATGAAAAAGAGGACTGAGCACGCCCCAATTCTCATTGACGGGGCTGCAGTGGAGCAGGTTGAGAGCTTCAAGTTCCTTGTTGTCCACATCACCAACAAACTAACATGGTCCAAGTACACCAAGAGAGTTGTGAAGAGGGCACAACAAAACCTATTCCCCCTCAGGAGACTGAAAAGATTTGGCATGGGTCCTCAGATCCTCAAAAGGTTCTACAGCTGCACCATCGAGAGCATCTTGACTGGTTGCATCACTGCCTGGTATAGAAACTGCTAGGCCTCCGACTACAAGGCACTACAGAGGGTAGTGCGAACGGCCCGGTACATCACTGGGGCCAAGCTGGTAGCCTAGTGGTTAGAGCGTTGGACTAGTAACCTGAAAGTTTGCAAGATTGAATCCCCGAACTGACAAGGTAAAAATCTGTTGTTCTGTCCCTGAAGAAGGCAGTTAACCAAATGTTCCTAGGCCATCATTGAAAATAGGAATTTGTTCTTAACTGACTTGCCTAGTAAAATAAAGGTTAAAAAAAACCTCCCTGCCATCCAGGATCTCTATACCAGGCGGTGTCAAAGGAAGAACCTAAAATTGTTAAAGACTCCAGCCACCTTAGTCAGACTGTTCTCTCTGCTACCGCACAGCAAGCAGTAGCAGAGCACCAAGTCTAGGTCCAAGAAGCTTCTAAACAGCTTCTAACCCCAAGCCATAAGACTCCTGAACACCTAATCAAATGGCCACCCAGACTATTTGCATCCCCCCCCCCCCCTCTGCCTCTATTTTACACCTTTTCTACTCTGTTGTTATCATCTATGCATAGTCACTTTAATAACTCTACCCACATGTACATATTACCTCAACTAACCGGTGCCCCGCACATTGACTCTGTACCAGTACCCCCCTGCATATAGCCTCCACATTGACTCTGTACCGTAATACCCTGTATATAGCCTCCACATTGACTCTGTACCAGTACCCCCTGCATATAGCCTACACATTGACTCTGTACCGTAATACCCTGTATATAGCCTCCACATTGACTCTGTACCAGTACCCCCTGCATATAGCCTACACATTGACTCTGTACCGTAATACCCTGTATATAGCCTCCACCTTGACTCTGTACTGGTACCCCCCTGTATATAGCCTCCACATTGACTCTGCACTGGTACCCCCCTGTATATAGGCTCCACATTGACTCTGTACCGGTACCCCCTGTATATAGCCTCCACGTTGACTCTGTACCGGTACCCCCTTGTATATAGCCTCCACGTTGACTCTGTACCGTAATACCCTGTAAAAACCTCCACGTTGACTCTGTACCGGTACACCCCTGTATATAGCCTCCACGTTGACTCTGTACCTGTACACCCTGTATATAGCCTCCACATTGACTCTGTACCGGTACCCCCTGTATATAGCCTCCACATTGACTCTGTACTGTAACACCCTGTATATAGCCTCCACATTGACTCTGTATCGTAACACCCTGTATATAGCCTCCACATTGACTCTGTACCGTAACACCCTGTATATAGCCTCCACATTGACTCTGTACCGTAACACCCTGTATATAGCCTCCACATTGACTCTGTACCGTAACACCCTGTATATAGCCTCCACATTGACTCTGTAGGTCTACTACACCTGTTGTATTCAGCATTTCACTGTGAGGTCTACTACAACTGTTGTATTCAGCATTTCACTGTAAGGTCTACTACACCTGTTGTGCCCTGGTCTAAAGTTATATATTGACTAGGGAGGTTGCTGTTTAGACTCACAGAGGTCGCTGTTTAGACTCACAGGGGTCGCTTTTTAGACTCACAGGGGGATGCTGTTTAGACTCACAGGGGTCGCTGTTTAGACTCACAGAGGTCGCTGTTTAGACTCACAGGGGTCGCTGTTTAGACTCACAGGGGTCGCTGTTTAGACTCACAGGGGTTGCTGTTTAGACTCACAGGGGTTGCTGTTTAGACTCACAGAGGGTGCTGTTTAGACTCACAGAGGGTGCTGTTTAGACTCACAGAGGGTGCTGTTTAGACTCACAGGGGTCGCTGTTTAGACTCACAGGGGTCGCTTTTTAGACTCACAGGGGTCGCTTTTTAGACTCACAGGGGTCGCTTTTTAGACTCACAGGGGTCGCTGTTTAGACTCACAGGGGTCGCTGTTTAGACTCACAGGGGTCGCTGTTTAGACTCACAGGGGTCGCTGTTTAGACTCACAGGGGTCGCTGTTTAGACTCACAGGGGTCGCTGTTTAGACTCACAGGGGTCGCTGTTTAGACTCACAGGGGTCGCTGTTTAGACTCACAGGGGTCGCTGTTTAGACTCACAGGGGTCGCTGTTTAGACTCACAGGGGTCGCTGTTTAGACTCACAGGGGTCGCTGTTTAGACTCACAGGGGTCGCTGTTTAGACTCACAGGGGTCGCTGTTTAGACTCACAGGGGTCGCTGTTTAGACTCACAGGGGTCGCTGTTTAGACTCACAGGGGTCGCTGTTTAGACTCACAGGGGTCGCTGTTTAGACTCACAGGGGTCGCTGTTTAGACTCACAGGGGTCGCTGTTTAGACTCACAGGGGTCGCTGTTTAGACTCACAGGGGTCGCTGTTTAGACTCACAGGGGTCGCTGTTTAGACTCACAGGGGTCGCTGTTTAGACTCACAGGGGTCGCTGTTTAGACTCACAGGGGTCGCTGTTTAGACTCACAGGGGTCGCTGTTTAGACTCACAGGGGTCGCTGTTTAGACTCACAGGGGTCGCTGTTTAGACTCACAGGGTTCGCTGTTTAGACTCACAGGGGTCGCTGTTTAGACTCACAGGGGTCGCTGTTTAGACTCACAGGGGTCGCTGTTTAGACTCACAGGGGTCGCTGTTTAGACTCACAGGGGTCGCTGTTTAGACTCACAGGGGTCGCTGTTTAGACTCACAGGGGTCGCTGTTTAGACTCACAGGGGTCGCTGTTTAGACTCACAGGGGTCGCTGTTTAGACTCACAGGGGTCGCTGTTTAGACTCACAGGGGTCGCTGTTTAGACTCACAGGGGTCGCTGTTTAGACTCACAGGGGTCGCTGTTTAGACTCACAGGGGTCGCTGTTTAGACTCACAGGGGTCGCTGTTTAGACTCACAGGGGTCGCTGTTTAGACTCACAGGGGTCGCTGTTTAGACTCACAGGGGTCGCTGTTTAGACTCACAGGGGTCGCTGTTTAGACTCACAGGGGTCGCTGTTTAGACTCACAGGAGTCGCTGTTTAGACTCACAGGGGTCGCTGTTTAGACTCACAGGGGTCGCTGTTTAGACTCACAGGGGTCGCTGTTTAGACTCACAGGGGTCGCTGTTTAGACTCACAGGGGTCGCTGTTTAGACTCACAGGGGTCGCTGTTTAGACTCACAGGGGTCGCTGTTTAGACTCACAGGGGTCGCTGTTTAGACTCTCAGGGGTTGCTGTTTAGACTCAGGGGTTGCTGTTTAGACTCAGGGGTTGCTGTTTAGACTCAGGGGTTGCTGTTTAGACTCAGGGGTTGCTGTTTAGACTCACAGGGGTTGCTGTTTAGACTCACAGAGGTTGATGTTTAGACTCAGGGGTTGCTGTTTAGACTCACAAGGGTCACTGTTTTGACTCACAGGGGTTGCTGTTTAGACTCAGCGGTTGCTGTTTAGACTCACAAGGGTCGCTGTTTTGACTCACAGGGGTTGCTGTTTTGACTCAGAGTTTGCTGTTTAATCTCAGATAAGTTGCGTAAGGCGTCGTTTTCATAAAAGCAGAACAGATGTCGTGTTTTCAAGACTGTCAACAGTAGGTTACGCCAAGTCCCATTATATAGTTGCAACACGTCCACGTATTCCCTTTACAGTGCACTACTTAGGGAA
This sequence comes from Oncorhynchus mykiss, assembly GCF_013265735.2. Classification (NCBI taxonomy): domain Eukaryota; kingdom Metazoa; phylum Chordata; class Actinopteri; order Salmoniformes; family Salmonidae; genus Oncorhynchus; species Oncorhynchus mykiss. The sequence goes on along the minus strand of NC_048576.1, from coordinate 3,415,483 downwards.
TAGGGTGCCATTTCCACAGTTGTTCTATTTAGACAACCCCCCCCCCCCACCCCACCCCCCGCCCACCACCCCATAGCTGAGGACTTGGTTTAATTTTTGCTGTCACACTGCATGCTATAGAGACACTGTAAGGAACGGAATGTAGACATATCTTGAGCATGAGAACCAACCGCACACACACACACACACACACAGATACACACACACACACAGCTCAGACCAGCCCAGCTCAGCACAGCCCAGCGGCCCTCTACTTCCTGCCTGGGTGTTAGCAAGAAGAGAAGAGAATCGTCCAATTCAACTCTAGAGCTGTGACTCACGTTGAACTGAGACAGGCCCGGGACAGCACTGGACACACACCATGTTGTGGAGCCTGTGTGTCTGAGTGTGTGTACAATGTTTGTAATGTACTTGTACAATTGTGTGTGTGTGTGTGTGTGTGTATATGTGTCAGTCAGTGTGTGTATATGTATCAGTCTGTGTTTGTGTGTGTGTGTGTGTGTATGCGCGTGTGTGTGTCAGTCAATGTGTGTATGTGTGTCAGTCAGTGTGTGTGTCAGTCAGTGTGTGTGTGTCAGTCAGTGTGTGTGTGTGTGTGTCAGTCAGTGTGTGTTTGTGTGTTTGTGTGTGTGTGTTTGTCAGTCAGTCAGTCAGTGTGTGTGTGCGTGTGTGTGTCAGTCAATGTGTGTATATGTGTCAGTCAGTGTGTGTGTGTGTGTGTGTGTGTCAGTCAGTGTGTGTGTTTGTTTGGGTTTGTTTGGGTTGTTTTTTGGGGGGTTGGTTTGTTTGGGTTGTTTGAGTTTGTTTGGTTTGGTGTGTTTGGGTTGTTTGGGTTGGTTTGTTTGGGTTGTTTGGGTTGTTTGCGTTGGTTTGTTTGGGTTGTTTGGGTTGGTTTGTTTGGGTTGTTTGGGTTGTTTGGTTTGTTTGGGTTGTTTGGTTTGTTTGGTTTGTTTGGGTTGTTTGGTTTGTTTGGGTTGTTTGGGTTGGTTTGTTTGGGTTGGTTTGTTTGGTTTGTTTGGGTTGTTTGGTTTGTTTGGTTTGTTTGGGTTGTTTGGTTTGTTTGGGTTGTTTGGGTTGGTTTGTTTGGGTTGGTTTGTTTGGTTTGTTTGGGTTGTTTGGTTTGTTTGGTTTGTTTGGGTTGGTTTGTTAGGGTTGTTTGGGTTGGTTTGTTTGGGTTGTTTTGTTTGGGTTGGTTTGTTTGGGTTGGTTTGTTTGGGTTTGGTTTGTATGGGTTGGTTTGTTTGGGTTGGTTTGTTTGGGTTTGGTTTGTTTGGGTTGGTTTTTTTGGTTTGTTTGGGTTGTTTGGTTTGTTTGGTTTGTTTGGGTTTGGTTTGTTTGGGTTGGTTTTTTTGGTTTGTTTGGGTTGGTTGGTTTGGGTTGGTTGGTTTGGTGTGTTTGGTTTGGTTTGGTTTGTTTGGTTGGTTTGGTTTGGTTTGGGTGCTCTGAAGGCTGGTTTCCTCTGCTGGGTTTTTAAAGCAGGGAAATATAAATATAAAATGCCCAGATGTTAAAGTTGTTTTCAAGACTGCTGTATGTTAATAGGACCAGTCAGATATCTGACTGTCACACAAGACTGGGTTGTACTAAAACACCCAAGTCTCTTTGCAGTGTTTTATCATTGTGACACACGTGCAAAATGTCTGTTTTATCAAACATCTCTTGATCCCAATCTCCTGTTTTTCTTTCTTTTTTACTATTTTCTACATTGTAGAATAATAGTTAAGACATCACAACTAGGAAATAACACATATGGAATCATGTAGCAACCAAAAAAGTGTTAAACAAATCAACATATATTTTATATTATATCAACCAGTTTCACCTGGAATGCTTTTTATGACAGTCTTGAAGGAGTTCCCACATATGCTGAGCTCTTGTTTGCTGCTTTTTCTTCACTCTGTGGTCCAACTCATCCCAAACCATCTCAATCTGGTGGAGGTCAGTTGGTTGTGGAGACCAGGTAATCTGATGCAGCACTTCATCACTCTCCTTCTTGGTAAAATAGCCCTTACACAGCCTGGAGGTGTGCTGGGTCATTGTCCTGTTGAAAAACAAATTATTGTCCCACTAAGCTCAAACCAGATGGGATGGCGTATCGCTGCAGAATGCTCGGGTAGCCATGCTGGTTAAGTGTGCCTTGAATTCTAAATACATCTCTGACAGTGTCACCAGCAAAGCACCCCCAAACCATCACACCTCCTCCTCCATGCTTCACAGTGGGAACCACACGTGGAGGTCATCCATTCACCTACTCTGTGTCTCACAAAGATATGGCGGTTAGAACCAAAAATCTCAAATTTGGACTCATCAGACCAAAGCACAGAATAGTCTAATGTCTATTGCTCGTGTTTCTTGGCCCAAGCAAGTCTCTTCTACTTATTGGTGTCCTTTAATAGTGGTGTCTTTGCAGCAATTTGACCCCGAAGGCCTGATTCATGCAGTCTCCTCTGAACAGGTGATGTTGAGATGTGTCTGTTACTTGACCTCCGTGAAGCATTTATTTAGGCTGCAATCTGAGGTACAGTTAATTCTAATGACCTTATCCTCTGCAGCAGAAGTAACTCTGGGTCTTCCTTTCCTGTGGTGGTCCTCATGAGAGCCAGTTTCATCATAGCACTTGATGGTTTTTGCGACTGCACTTGAAGAAACTTTCAAAGTTCTTGAAATGTTCCGTATTGACTGACTTTCATGTTTTAAAAATAATGATGGACTATCGTTTTCTCTTTGCTTATTTGAGCTGTTCTTGCCATAATATGGACTTGGTATTTTGCCAAATAGGGCTGTCTTCTGTATACCACCCCTACCTTGTCACAACACAACTGATTGGCTCAAACGTATTAAGAAGGAAATAAATTCCACAAATTAACTTTTAGCAAGTTACACCTGTTAATTGAAATGCATTCCAGGTGACAACCTCATGAAGCTGGTTGACAGAATGCCAAGAGTGTGCAAAGCTGTCATGAAGGCAAAGGGTGGATACTTTGAAGATTCTAAAATATAGAACACTTTTTTGGTTATTACATGATTCCATATGTGTTATTTCATAGTTTTGAACTCTTCACTATTAGAAAATAGTAAAAGTACAGAATAACCCTGAAATGAGTAGGTGTTCTAAAACTTTTGACTGGTACTGTATTTTCTGACCCAGACTGATTCAGTAATCAACCTACAGTTTGTCCCGAGGCAGTATTCAACCTACAGTTTGTCCTGAGGCAGTATTCAACCTACAGTTTGTCCTGAGGCAGTATTCAACCTACAGTTTGTCCTGAGGCAGTATTCAACCTACAGTTTGTCCTGAGGCAGTATTCAACCAACAGTTTGTCCTGAGAAAGTATTCAGACAGTTTGAACAGTTTGAACCTACAGTTTGAACGGGGAAACACGGCTGGCAATTAAATGTACACAGAGAGCTAACATTAATAATATGCATGTCAATCTCTCATGGGTCAAAGTGGAAGAGAGATTGACTTCATCACTACTTGTTTATGTAAGAAGTGTTGACAAGCTGAATGCACTAGCTGTCAGTTTAAACTACCAGCACACATCTCGGACACCCATTGCATACCCCACAAGACATGCCACCAGAGGTCTGTTTAAACTACTAGCACACATCTCGGATACCCATTGCATACCCCAAAAGACATGCCACCAGAGGTCTCTTCATAGACCCCAAGTCCAGAACAGACTATGGGAGGTGCACAGTACTACATAGAGCCATGACTACATGGAACTCTATTCCACAGTACTACATAGATCCATGACTACATGGAACTCTATTCCACAGTACTGCATAGAGCCATGACTACATGGAACTCTATTCCACAGTACTGCATAGAGCCATGACTACATGGAACTCTATTCCACATCAGGTAACTGATGCAGCAGTAGAATCAGATTTAAAAAACAGGTTAAAATACACCTTATGGAACAGCGGGGACTGTTAAGAGACACACATACATACACAGGCACATACACATGATAAGACATGGACTCTGCAATACATGTAATGGTGCCAGACATGCACACAACACATACAGTTGGCATTGCTGTTAGGATTTCAGTTGTCCTTGATGTCCTTTGTTTTACTTTTCTTTTTTTGTTTTTTTTTTGGTAGTAGACACCCTCACACATAAGGATGGCTCTGTTGCAGAAAGACTGAAACATGTTTGATAGTGTCTTGATGCGCTATTGTTTGATAGTGTCTTGATGTTGTATTGTTTGATAGTGTCTTGATGCTGTAGTGTTTGATAGTGTCTTGATGCTGTAGTGTTTGATAGTGTCTTGATGTTGTATTGTTTGATAGTGTCTTGATGCTGTATTGTTTGATAGTGTCTTGATGCTGTATTGTTTCATAGTGTCTTGATGCTGTATTCTTTGATAGTGTCTTGATGCTGTATTGTTTGATAGTGTCTTGATGCTGTAGTGTTTGATAGTGTCTTGATGTTGTATTGTTTGATAGTGTCTTGATGCTGTATTGTTTGATAGTGTCTTGATGCTGTATTGTTTCATAGTGTCTTGATGCTGTATTCTTTGATAGTGTCTTGATGCTGTATTGTTTGATAGTGTCTTGATGCTGTATTGTTTGATAGTGTCTTGATGCTGTAGTGTTTGATAGTGTCTTGATGCTGTAGTGTTTGATAGTGTCTTGATGTTGTATTGTTTGATAGTGTCTTGATGCTGTATTGTTTGATAGTGTCTTGATGCTGTATTGTTTCATAGTGTCTTGATGCTGTATTCTTTGATAGTGTCTTGATGCTGTATTGTTTGATAGTGTCTTGATGCTGTAGTGTTTGATAGTGTCTTGATGTTGTATTGTTTGATAGTGTCTTGATGCTGTATTGTTTGATAGTGTCTTGATGCTGTATTGTTTCATAGTGTCTTGATGCTGTATTCTTTGATAGTGTCTTGATGCTGTATTGTTTGATAGTGTCTTGATGCTGTATTGTTTGATAGTGTCTTGATGCTGTATTGCTTGATAGTGTCTCGATGCTGTATTGTTTGATAGTGTCTCGATGCTGTATTGTTTGATAGTGTCTTGATGCTGTATTGTTTGATAGTGTCTTGATGCTGTATTGTTTGATAGTGTCTTGATGCTGTATTGTTTGATAGTGTCTTGATGCTGTATTGTTTGATAGTGTCATCATGCTGTATTGTTTGATAGTTTCTTAATGCTGTATTGTTTGATAGTGTCTTGATGCTGTATAGTTTGATAGTGTCTTGATGCTGTATTGTTTGATAGTGTCTTGATGCTGTATAGTTTGATAGTGTCTTGATGCTGTAGTGTTTGATAGTGTCTTGATGCTGTATTGTTTGATAGTGTATTGATGCTGTAGTGTTTGATAGTGTCTTGATGCTGTATTGTTTGATAGTGTCTTGATGCTGTATTGTTTTATAGTGTCTTGATGCTGTATTGTTTGATAGTGTCTTGATGCTGTATTGTTTGATAGTGTCTTGATGCTGTATTGTTTCATAGTGTCTTGATGCTGTATTGTTTGATAGTGTCTTGATGCTGTATTCTTTGATAGTGTCTTGATGCTGTATTCTTTGATAGTGTCTTGATGCTGTATTGTTTGATAGTGTCTTGATGCTGTATTGCTTGATAGTGTCTTGATGCTGTAGTGTTTGATAGTGTCTTGAGGCTGTAGTGTTTGATAGTTCTTGATGCTGTAGTGTACATAGCGTCTTGATGCTGTAGTGTTTGATAGTGTCTTGATGCTGTATTGTTTGATAGTGTCTTGATGCTGTATTGTTTGATAGTGTCTTGATGCTGTATTGTTTGATAGTGTCTTGATGCTGTATTGTTTGATAGTGTCTTGATGCTGTATTGTTTGTCCTTCATGTTCTAATGCTATAATGTTACCCACTCCTTGTGTTTTTTGTAATAAATAATTATAAACATATACAAAATATTTTTTAACAGACACAGACTCAGTACACACATGGATTTTGTATTGTAAATATGTGGTAGTAGAGTAGTGGCCTGAGGGAACACACCCTACTGTGACTCTAACCCCTGTCTCCTCCAGACCCCCTAGCAACCTACTGTGACTCTCTCTAACCCCGGTCTCCTCTCCTCCATACCCCTTAACAACCTACTGTGACTCCCTCTAGCCTACTGTGACTCTCTCTAACCTACTGTGACTCTCTCTAACCTACTGTTACTCCCTTTAACCTACTGTGACTCCCTTTAACCTACTGTGACTCCCTCTAACCTACTGTGACTCCCTCTAACCCCTGTCTCCTCTCCTCCAGATACCCTAACAACCTACTGTGACTCCCTCTAACCTACTGTGACTTCCTCTAACCCCTTGTCTCCTCTCCTCCAGACCCCCTAACAACCTACTGTGACCCTGTTTAACCTACTGTGACTCTCTCTAACCCGTCTCCTCTCCTCCAGATCCCCTAACAACCTTCTGTGACTCTCTCTAACCTGCTGTGACTCTCTCTAACCTACTGTGACTCCCTCTAACCCGTCTCCTCTCCTCCAGACCCTCTAACCCCTGTCTCCTTTCCTCCAGACCCCTTAACAACCTACTGTGACCCTCTTTAACCTACTGTGACTCTCTCTAACCCGTCTCCTCTCCTCCAGATCCCCTAACAACCTTCTGTGACTCTCTCTAACCTACTGTGACTCTCTCTAACCTACTGTGACTCCCTCTAACCCTTCTCCTCTCCTCCAGACCCTCTAACCCCTGTCTCGTCTCCTCCAGACCCTCTAACCCCTGTCTCCTCTCCTCCAGACCCTCTAATCCCTGTCTCCTCTCCTCCAGACCCTCTAATCCCTGTCTCCTCTCCTCCAGATCCCCTAACCCCAGTCTCCTCTCCTCCAGACCCTCTAACCCCTGTCTCGTCTCCTCCAGACCCTCTAACCCTTGTCTCCTCTCCTCCAGACCCTCTAACCCCTGTCTCCTCTCCTCCAGACCCTCTAACCCCTGTCTCCTCTCCTCCAGACCCTCTAACCCCTGTCTCCTCTCCTCCAGACCCTCTAACCCCTGTCTCCTCTCCTCCAGACCCTCTAACCCCTGTCTCGTCTCCTCCAGACCCTCTAACCCCTGTCTCATCTCCTCCAGACCCTCTAACCCCTGTCTCCTCTCCTCCAGACCCTCTAACCCCTGTCTCTTCTCCTCCAGACCCTCTAACCCCTGTCTCCTCTCCTCCAGACCCTCTAACCCCTGTCTCGTCTCCTCCAGACCCTCTAACCCCTGTCTCCTCTCCTCCAGACCCTCTAACCCCTGTCTCTTCTCCTCCAGACCCTCTAACCCCTGTCTCCTCTCCTCCAGACCCTATAACCCCTGTCTCCTCTCCTCCAGACCCTCTAACCCCTGTCTCCTCTCCTCCAGACCCTCTAACCCCTGTCTCCTCTCCTCCAGATCCCCTAGCCAGTCTTCAAGATGGAGGAGGAACAGTGCTTCTACAATGAGTCCATTGCCTTCTTCTACAACCACAGTGGAAAGTACCTGGCTACAGAGTGGAATACCGTCAGTAAGCTGGTGATGGGGCTGGGTATCACAGTATGTATCTTCATCATGCTGGCTAACTTGCTGGTCATGGTGGCTATATACGTCAACCGCCGCTTCCACTTCCCTATTTACTACCTGATGGCCAACCTGGCGGCCGCGGACTTCTTTGCCGGTCTGGCGTACTTCTACCTGATGTTCAACACGGGCCCGAACACGCGGCGCCTCACGGTCTCCACGTGGCTGCTCCGACAGGGTCTCATCGACACGTCCCTCACGGCGTCCGTGTGTAACCTCCTCGCCATCGCCATCGAGCGCCACATCACCGTTTTCCGCATGCAGCTACACACGCGCATGTCCAACCGGCGTGTGGTGGTGGTGATTGTAGTCATCTGGACATTGTCTATCGTCATGGGAGCCATCCCGTCGGTAGGGTGGAACTGTATCTGTGACATCGGCACGTGTTCTAGCATGGCTCCGCTGTACTGTAACTCCTACCTGGTGTTCTGGGCCGTATTCAACCTGGTCACCTTCCTGGTCATGGTGGTGCTGTACGCTCACATCTTTATGTACGTGAGACAGAGGACCATGAGGATGAGCAGACACAGCTCTGGGCCACGCAGGAACAGAGACACCATGATGAGTCTGCTGAAGACTGTCGTCATCGTATTGGGTAAGAACCTCCACTACCTTCACAACAGACACTATATGTTAGATACTGGTACTGGGTAGGTTAGAGTTAGGACCAGGTAGGAACAGACACTATCTGTTAGATGCTGGCACTGGGTAGGTTAGAGTTAGGAACAGACACTATATGTTAGATTCAAGTACTGGGTAGGTTAGAGTTAGGACAACGTAGGAACAGACACTATATGTTAGATTCTAGTACTGGGTAGGTTAGAGTTAGGACAACGTAGGAACAGACACTATATGTTAGATTCTAGTACTGGGTAGGTTAGAGTTAGGACAACGTAGGAACAGACACTAAATGTTAGATTCTAGTACTGGGTAGGTTAGAGTTAGGACAACGTAGGAACAGACACTATACGTTAGATACTGGTACTGGGTAGGTTAGAGTTAGGACCAGGTAGGAACAGACACTATCTGTTAGATGCTGGCACTGGGTAGGTTAGAGTTAGGACCACGTAGGAACAGACAGTGTTAGATTCTAGTACTGGGTAGGTTAGAGTTAGGACAACGTAGGAACAGACACTATATGTTAGATACTGGTACTGGGTAGGTTAGAGTTAGGACCAGGTAGGAACAGACACTATCTGTTAGATGCTGGCACTGGGTAGGTTAGAGTTAGGACCACGTAGGAACAGACAGTGTTAGATTCTAGTACTGGGTAGGTTAGAGTTAGGACAACGTAGGAACAGACACTATATGTTAGATTCTAGTACTGGGTAGGTTAGAGTTAGGACAACGTAGGAACAGACAGTGTTAGATTCTAGTACTGGGTAGGTTAGAGTTAGGAACAGACACTATATGTTAGATTCTAGTACTGGGTAGGTTAGAGTTAGGACCACGTAGGAACAGACAGTGTTAGATTCTAGTACTGGGTAGGTTAGAGTTAGGACCACGTAGGAACAGACAGTGTTAGATTCTAGTACTGGGTAGGTTAGAGTTAGGACCAGGTAGGAACAGACACTATCTGTTAGATTCTAGTACTGGGTAGGTTAGAGTTAGGACCACGTAGGAACAGACAGTGTTAGATTCTAGTACTGGGTAGGTTAGAGTTAGGACCACGTAGGAACAGACAGTGTTAGATTCTAGTACTGGGTAGGTTAGAGTTAGGACCACGTAGGAACAGACAGTATGATCAGTCTGCTGAAGACTGTAAGAACCACTGATTGAAAAGGGTCCATACCAGGGGATATCTTTAAATGACATGTTTGTGATATTCTACAGAATACAGACCATGTCCAATGTATACTTGTAATTTTGTGGATTTGCTCCATATCCTGACTTTCTGAATCCAGATGTCTTTTAGACATATATGACATTGTATCACACATGAACATTTCCTATGGCCGGATATGGACTCGTTCAATACCCTGAGATATGTGGCACTCTGTGTTCTCTCTTCATGTTGACGAATACTGACTGAATACATCGCATATCTGTGTTTTCTCAGCACATTCAAGATATGAAGCTATATTGATTCCAGACACGCTTCTCTTGGCTGAGGTCCATTTCCTAATCTTGATTTGCTTTATGATATTCTGAAAATAAGGACAATTTCTCATGCATTTCTGAGTTTTCAGCACATGTTCAATCATTTGACAAATAGGAAATCCATATAATTATTTCAGACATTATAACGTTTTGTATTCCCTGTGCATGAAGGCTCGCCAACCTGCTAGCTAAAAAAGCACTGTACCTGGTAGCTTAGCAACAACAAACACGCATTTTCGGCTGTGGCGTTCCAACTGTCATTTGTTGAATTTCTGGAGAAACAAAGTAGTGAGAAGCTGTTCAGAAAATACCTGAAAGAAGTGAGAAGCTGTTCAGAAAATACCTGGAAAAAGTGAGAAGCTGTTCAGAAAATACCTGGAAAAAGTGAGAAGCTGTTCAGAAAATACCTGGAAAAAGTGAGAAGCTGTTCAGAAAATACCTGGAAAAAGTGAGAAGCTGTTCAGAAAATACCTGGAAAAAGTGAGAAGCTGTTCAGAAAATACCTGGAAAAAGTGAGAAGCTGTTCAGAAAATACCTGAAAAAAGTGAGAAGCTGTTCAGAAAATACCTGAAAAAAGTGAGAAGCTGTTCAGAAAATACCTGAAAAAAGTGAGAAGCTGTTCAGAAAATACCTGGAAAAAGTGAGAAGCTGTTCAGAAAATACCTGGAAAAAGTGAGAAGCTGTTCAGAAAATACCTGAAAAAAAGTGAGAAGCTGTTCAGAAATACCTGAAAGAAGTGAGAAGCAGTTCAGAAAATACCTGGAAAAAGTGAGAAGCTGTTCAGAAAATACCTGAAAAAAAGTGAGAAGCTGTTCAGAAAATACCTGGAAAAAGTGAGAAGCTGTTCAGAAAATACCTGAAAAAAGTGAGAAGCTGTTCAGAAAATACCTGAAAAAAGTGAGAAGCTGTTCAGAAAATACCTGGAAAAAGTGAGAAGCTGTTCAGAAAATACCTGGAAAAAGTGAGAAGCTGTTCAGAAAATACCTGGAAAAAGTGAGAAGCTGTTCAGAAAATACCTGGAAAAAGTGAGAAGCTGTTCAGAAAATACCTGGAAAAAGTGAGAAGCTGTTCAGAAAATACCTTGAAAAAGTGAGAAGCTGTTCAGAAAATACCTGGAAAAAGTGAGAAGCTGTTCAGAAAATACCTGGAAAAAGTGAGAAGCTGTTCAGAAAATACCTGGAAAAAGTGAGAAGCTGTTCAGAAAATACCTGGAAAAAGTGAGAAGCTGTTCAGAAAATACCTGGAAAAAGTGAGAAGCTGTTCAGAAAATACCTGGAAAAAGTGAGAAGCTGTTCAGAAAATACCTGGAAAAAGTGAGAAGCTGTTCAGAAAATACCTGAAAAAAGTGAGAAGCTGTTCAGAAAATACCTGAAAAAAGTGAGAAGCTGTTCAGAAAATACCTGGAAAAAGTGAGAAGCTGTTCAGAAAATACCTGGAAAAAGTGAGAAGCTGTTCAGAAAATACCTGGAAAAAGTGAGAAGCTGTTCAGAAAATACCTGAAAAAAAGTGAGAAGCTGTTCAGAAATACCTGAAAGAAGTGAGAAGCAGTTCAGAAAATACCTGGAAAAAGTGAGAAGCTGTTCAGAAAATACCTGGAAAAAGTGAGAAGCTGTTCAGAAAATATCTGAAAAAAGTGAGAAGCTGTTCTGAAAATACCTGGAAAAAGTGAGAAGCTGTTCTGAAAATACCTGAAAAAAGTGAGAAGCTGTTCAGAAAATAACTGGAAAAAGTGAGAAGCTGTTCAGAAAATACCTGGAAAAAGTGAGAAGCTGTTCTGAAAATACCTGAAAAAAGTGAGAATCTGTTCAGAAAATATCTGAAGAAAGTTAACGCTGGGAGGAAGGTGAAAAGGGAGAAGGTACAGTGGTTGCTCCACAAAACAAATTGGGATTATGCTACTGAATTTAGAGGTAATTTGTGATTTAGTACGGTACCCTGCGTCACCACTTCATTGCTCCAGACCACCACAAGGGGGAGTTAGAGCACTGATTTTGCTTTTGGGTCCTACTGTGTCTCTAACTGACAATGAATGGGCGACATAAGCCTAAGTAGAAACTGATAATTGTGCATGACTTCAGTATTACTTACTAAAACTGTTGTTACACTAAGGTTTTTATGATTGTATTTTGTTATGATTATTTTGCTCTTACTGTAGTATTGTAGCCCTCTCCCAACCGGTCACATTGTACGGCACCTGAGTGGTGCCATGGTCTAAGACACTGCATAGCAGTGTAAGTTGGGTTGTAACAGATGCTGGTTCAATACCTGTGCTGGCCTTGATTGGGAGACCCATGAGATGACTGTCGTTTTTTGATTTCTCTCCCTCTAAAAACAGAAATAAATCATTGTAAATAACAAACTTTATTTACAAATTAGTAGCAATGGTCTCACACCATGCTCAAGAATGGCCTTTTTCCTCGCTCATTTTACGTTATTTGAAGACAAAATCATCTCCAAAGTATTGTTATTTTTTAAACAAAGTGATTATTATTATTATTATTATTCATTTAGAATGATTTAAAAACCCATTGGATATTCTCACAGATATATTATTATCCCTGTTATTATCAGGACAATATATATTGGTCATATTGGTCTGTATCCACTGAAAGAGTGCAAGGCTCAAAGCACGAGGGCAGGGGACACGGGATGGGACACGGGATGGGCCGCGGGATGGGTCGACGGACCATGGGGAAGGGAGGAGGAGGAAGGGGGAGGGCAGGGGACACGGGATGGGCTGCAGAGCCGTGCACAGAAGACGACCATGGGGAAGGGAGGAGGAGGAAGGGGGAGGGCAGGGGACACGGGATGGGCCGCGGGATGGGCCACAGAGCCGTGCACAGAAGACGACCATTGGGAAGGGAGGAGGAGGAAGGGGGAGGGCAGGGGGTGGACCCCCACCCCGCCAAACTGGCAACACTTTAAGGGGCATATCACTAATAACGGCGCTGACTAGGGAAACGTTCCTGCTGTTCTTAGTGTCTGCACGTTCAAACTAAAACAAACAAATTGCCCCTTCGATATGAATTCAGAGGGCAGATATTATTAAATATTAAAAGGTGTCACTCAACAGTTATACTTAAATCCGAACTGGATTTAACGAAAAATTACATGAAAAGCACACATTTGTAAATCCCAAACTCTTAAAGTAATTGGAAAGGTAGATACAAATAATTAGTGACATTGTGGTTACAATAAAGAATGTAAACAAGATGTAAACAAGATGTTGTGTTTTTAATTAGAGTGGTGATGGACAGCTAGCTGGTGGCATTTTGAAAACAAGTTTTCAAACACTTGTCGCACGATTAACAGGACAATCGCTGCTTACTGGAAAATATTATTTTACACACACTCGGTCAAGTGCCATTGTGGATATTAGCAGGGCTATATTTTGGCATTCATGGGCGGCGCACAATTGTCTCAGCATTTCTCTCCCTCTAAAAACAGAAACAAATGTTTTGGCCTTTATTCAGATTACAATTGCTCACTTTCATTTTTTTTTCATACAAAAAAAACCTCCAAAATATCGTTAATTATTAACAATATATTGTTAATAATTGCAAACTATAGTCTAGCTTTTTTATAGCAGTTTTGGAGTAGTGGCTTCTTCCTTGCTGTGCAAGGATATAGATATAGGATAGCAAGGATATAGATACTTTTGTACCTGTTTCCTCCAGCATCTTCACAAGGTCCTTTGCTGTTGTTCTGGGATTGATTTGCACTTTTCACACTAAAGTACATTCATCTCTAGGAGACAGAATGCGTATGACGGGCTGCTTGGTCCCATGGTGTTTATAATCACGTACTATTGTTTGTACAGATGAACGTGGTACCTTCAGGCGTTTGGAAATTGCTCCCAAGATTGAACCAGACTTGTGTAGGTCAAAAAACTATTTCTGGAGGTCTTGGCTGATTTCTTTTGATTTTCCCAAGCAAAGAGGCACCGAGTTTGAAGGTAGGCCTTGAAATATATCCACAGGTACACCTACAATTGACTCAAATTATGTCAATTAGCCTATCAGAAGTTTCTAAAGCCATGATATCATTTTCTGGAATTTTCCGAGCTGTTTAAAGGCACAGTCAACTTAGTGTATCTGACGCACTGGAATTGTGATAGATTATTTCACTTATAATTTAATGTGTCTGTAAACAATTGTTGGAAAAATTACTTGTGTCATATACAAAGTAGAAGTCCTAACCAACTTGCTAAAACTATAGTTTGTTAACAATACATTTGTGGAGTGGTTGAAAAACAAGTTTTATTGACTTCAACCTAAGTGCATGTAAACTTACGACTTCAACTGTATAATTTAGTCAGTATAAATGCCATTTGGACATTTCTTATGCCATATGGCCGTGGTTCACTGACTTTTGACTTCCTATGATCATATATTTCAAATGGACAAAACATAGGCATCATGGACAAACTCAATAAAATAATACAAATGTATATTCATACATATGGTCAGTACACCAGACAGTTTTTAGGTCCATTGTTTGAGTAATTAGATGTCAGTATTTTTAAATGAAAATGCTCTGTTTCCAAATTACCTAAAATGCATTAAAAAAAAGTGTATTTATTGTTACATAAACAACGATTGGTGTCTGATCATTTTCATTGTCAAATATGTGTTTTTTTATTTAAAAGTATAAAGAACTAAATACCTGCTTTGTGCTAGCGCATACGTCTTTCAAATAATCTACCGGATTAAAGACTATCTTCTTCGTGATTCTAAAATTAAGAATTATAGCAGGCGGGAAGATGTAGTGTCTTACTATTGGTATTCAATTAAGGAAATCAGAATGAAAGGAAGTAAACAAAGAGATGGGTAGCTAAAGTAATTTAATGTCTGGCTAAGTGAATAATGTTAGTAGTTGAGTAATTGAGTGATGTTGGCCAAAGAGATGGTAGCTAGCTCGGCTAGCGGTTAGTAATCTCTGAAGTAAAGTAAATGAAGGCGAATAACGTTAGTAGTTAATCTACATGAGCGGCATGGGTGTCAGTAAAGACAAATCCTGGATGAGCCCCCACTTATGTTACGAATCCCTTTTGGCCCGCCAGTCTAGGGGGGGATGGTAATGGGACCCGTAACATAACTCACGCAATTTATAATAGTGACAAAGTAAAAGTGTGAATGAAATAACTACGACAACTGAAATCTACCGTCAAACTTTTATTTATTAAAAAACACACGGTAATGGGGGGAGCAGGAAAAGGGGTTGAGCTGGACCCAAGGAAAGAAACAATAAGTATTCAAAAACACCCCTAAGCTAGACTAGCCTACTTTAACAACAGCTAACTAACTAACCAACAATACAGTGTGTGGTCCTCCCAGTTCTAACTAGTGTTTTTAACAAAGTTTACCTACGGGTAGTGTATGCCCATGGGCGACTTGACTTGGTTCTCCCTTTTCCCACCAGCAAACAAACACCATAACCAAAAACAATACTCACAGGTGATGACAAAGTGCTATAGAGGTGCTCAACCAAAAGAGAGGTCAATACACAAAGAGAGAGTGAAACAGCGAGGTCTACAGACATGGCATTTACAGATAGATTGAGCTCTAGAGCAAACAACTGATGGGGTTTTTAAACCAAGGGAAAGGAACTGTGACTGGGTAGGAAACAGGAGGAGGTGTGTCTTCTGATTGATGATTCGTGACTGATTGGGAAGTGATGATTTTCACCTGTGAGGGGAGAAGGAGAGAAAAGAAACACACACACTGGATACACACACAGGATACTTGTATCCGTAACATCGAGTAACTCAGTGAAGTTGGCCAAAATGAAGTGCATTGTACCCGGGTGCAATAATGTTCCAGTTAGATACAAATACACTTCACATTTCCACTATTTTCCGCGATGGAGCAGTCAGGCTGCAGGCCATCCCACATCCTGCTTATGGTGTCGAAACGATGCCTGAAGTCATTCACCAGCTGTGGTTGCCCGTGTCCAGTGATCACTTTGTGGCCACTGACTTCAATGGGGACTGATTTAAACAGGGTTTTGTTCACACCATCTTTCCACCATGGACAGGAAAGCTCCAACAATTCAAAGCAGTTGCTAGCTAGCTAAGTCATTTCTAATGTATTTTTTTTTGCTCTTCCCTAAACTAGTCAATCACATCAGCTCAGCCGTCCCACGGGGGACCCACCGATCCTGAAGAGTATTATAACCTCACCCTTCACCACCCTTCTCAACCCTTCCCCACATTTCTCAACCCCTCAACACCCTTCTCAACCCCTCAATACCCTTCTCAACCCCTCAACACCCTTCTCAACCCCTCACCACACTTCTAAACCCCTGACCACTCTTCTCAACCCCTCAACACCCTTCTCAACCACTCAACACCCTTCTCAACCACTAACCACCCTTCTAAACCCTTCACCACCCCTCTCAACCCCTCCCCACCCTTCTCAACCGCTCAACACCCTTCTCAACCCCTCAACACCCTTCTCAACCCCTCAACACCCTTCTCAACCCCTCAACAGCCTTCTCAACCCCTCAACAGCCTTCTCAACCCCTCAACAGCCTTCTCAACCCCTCACCACCCGTCTCAACCCCTCAACACCCTTCTCAACCCCTCAACACCCTTCTCAACCCCTCACCACACTTCTAAACCCCTGACCACCCTTCTCAACCCCTCAACACCCTTCTCAACCCCTCAACACCCTTCTCAACCCCTCAACACCCTTCTCAACCCCTCACCACCCTTCTCAACCCCTCACCACCCTTCTCAACCCCTCACCACCATTCTCAACCAATCAACACCCTTCTCAACCCCTCAACACCCTTCTCAACCCCTCACCACCCTTCTCAACCCCGCACCACCCTTCTCAACCCCTGCTACCCTTCTCAACCCCTCACCACAATTCTCAACCCCTCAACACCCTTCTCGACCACTCACCACCCTTCTCAACCCCTCCTCAACCCCCTTCTCAACCCCTCACCACCCTTCTCAACCCCTCAACACCCTTCTCAACCCCTCAGCATCCTTCTCAACCCCTCAACACCCTTCTCAAACCCTCACCACCCTTCTCAAACCCTCACCACCCTTCTCAACCCCTCACCACCCTTCTCAACCCCTCAACACCCTTCTCAACCCCTCAACACCCTTCTCAACCCCTCAACTCCCTTCTCAACACCCTTCTCAACCCCTCACCACCCTTCTCAACCCCTCAACACCCTTCTCAACCCCTCAACACCCTTCTCAACCCCTCAACTCCCTTCTCAACCCCTTAACACCCTTCTCAACCCCTCACCACCCTTCTCAACACCTCACCACCCTTCTCAAACCCTCACCACCCTTCTCAACCACTAACCACCCTTCTCAACCCCTCAGCACCCTTCTCAACCCCTCAACACCCTTCTCAACCCCTCAACACCCTTCTCAACACCCTTCTCAACCCTTCACCACCCTTCTCAACCCCTCAACACCCTTCTCAACCCCTCAACACCCTTCTCAACACCCTTCTCAACCCCCCAACACCCTTCTCAACCCTTCACCACCCTTCTCAACCCATCAACACCCTTCTCAACCGCTCAACACCCTTCTCAACCCCTCAACACCCTTCTCAACCCCTCAACACCCTTCTCAACCCCTCAACAGCCTTCTCAACCCCTCAACAGCCTTCTCAACCCCTCAACAGCCTTCTCAACCCCTCACCACCCGTCTCAACCCCTCAACACCCTTCTCAACCCCTCAACACCCTTCTCAACCCCTCACCACACTTCTAAACCCCTGACCACCCTTCTCAACCCCTCAACACCCTTCTCAACCCCTCAACACCCTTCTCAACCCCTCAACACCCTTCTCAACCCCTCACCACCCTTCTCAACCCCTCACCACCCTTCTCAACCCCTCACCACCATTCTCAACCAATCAACACCCTTCTCAACCCCTCAACACCCTTCTCAACCCCTCACCACCCTTCTCAACCCCGCACCACCCTTCTCAACCCCTGCTACCCTTCTCAACCCCTCACCACAATTCTCAACCCCTCAACACCCTTCTCGACCACTCACCACCCTTCTCAACCCCTCCTCAACCCCCTTCTCAACCCCTCACCACCCTTCTCAACCCCTCAACACCCTTCTCAACCCCTCAGCATCCTTCTCAACCCCTCAACACCCTTCTCAAACCCTCACCACCCTTCTCAAACCCTCACCACCCTTCTCAACCCCTCACCACCCTTCTCAACCCCTCAACACCCTTCTCAACCCCTCAACACCCTTCTCAACCCCTCAACTCCCTTCTCAACACCCTTCTCAACCCCTCACCACCCTTCTCAACCCCTCAACACCCTTCTCAACCCCTCAACACCCTTCTCAACCCCTCAACTCCCTTCTCAACCCCTTAACACCCTTCTCAACCCCTCACCACCCTTCTCAACACCTCACCACCCTTCTCAAACCCTCACCACCCTTCTCAACCACTAACCACCCTTCTCAACCCCTCAGCACCCTTCTCAACCCCTCAACACCCTTCTCAACCCCTCAACACCCTTCTCAACACCCTTCTCAACCCTTCACCACCCTTCTCAACCCCTCAACACCCTTCTCAACCCCTCAACACCCTTCTCAACACCCTTCTCAACCCCCCAACACCCTTCTCAACCCTTCACCACCCTTCTCAACCCATCAACACCCTTCTCAACCCCTCAACACCCTTCTCAACCCCCTTCTCAACCCCTCACCACCCTTCTCAACCCCTCACCACCCTTCTCAACCTCTCAACACCCTTCTCAACCCCTCAACACCCTTCTCAACCCCTACTACCCTTCTCAACCCCTCAACACCCTTCTCAACCCCTCAACACCCTTCTCAACCACTAACCACCCTTCTAAACCCTCAACACCCTTCTCAACCCCTCACCACCCTTCTCAACCCCTCACCACCCTTCTCAACCCCTCACCACCCTTCTCAACCCCTCAACACCCTTCTCAACCCCCTTCTCAACCCCTCACCACCCTTCTCAACCCCTCACCACCCTTCTCAACCCCTCACCACCCTTCTCAACCCCTCACCACCCTTCTCAACCCCTCAGCATCCTTCTCAACCCCTCACCACCCTTCTCAACCCCTCACC
Organism: Oncorhynchus mykiss; assembly: GCF_013265735.2. Classification (NCBI taxonomy): domain Eukaryota; kingdom Metazoa; phylum Chordata; class Actinopteri; order Salmoniformes; family Salmonidae; genus Oncorhynchus; species Oncorhynchus mykiss. The sequence continues at coordinate 3,396,762 of NC_048576.1, read as the reverse complement.
ACCCTTCTCAACCACTAACCACCCTTCTAAACCCTCAACACCCTTCTCAACCCCTCACCACCCTTCTCAACCCCTCACCACCCTTCTCAACCCCTCACCACCCTTCTCAACCCCTCAACACCCTTCTCAACCCCCTTCTCAACCCCTCACCACCCTTCTCAACCCCTCACCACCCTTCTCAACCCCTCACCACCCTTCTCAACCCCTCACCACCCTTCTCAACCCCTCAGCATCCTTCTCAACCCCTCACCACCCTTCTCAACCCCTCACCACCCTTCTCAACCCCTCACCACCCTTCTCAACCCCTCACCACCCTTCTGCCTAATCCCTCCTTTCTCATGTTTTTATCACAGCACTGAAGGGAATTTTTAGCCAGACACAGGTGCAAGAATGATATATATATATATATATATATATATATATATATATATATATATATATATATATATATATATATATATATATATATATATATATAATTCTTTAGAAGGAGCAGTGAGATTCTATTTCACAATACTTCATTTCCTGAAAGCTATTGTTTGCTTCAGCTACTGTTACTAATGGTGTGTATATTTCTGAGAAAGCGCAGCGGGTGGATTTAAGGCTCTTTTTCTCTAGCTGAAGTGAGTTTTAGTTTAATAGTTGGAGGGAAACGAAATGTCTTTCCAAGTACCACATCTGGACAGCAGATGAGGATGACAGATTCCAGCTTTCGGAATGCTGTAAAATAATGTATTCCTGATTTCTCCTGGGAAACTTGTATCAGAGAAAAGAGCAGGATCCCTTGCTATCTCATCTGACCATCTGTGTCCAAAATGTCACCCTATTCCATATATACCCATAGTTTTCTAGTTAAAAGTAGTGCACTACAAAGGGACTAGGATGCCATTTGAGGTGAACACATAATACCTAGGCTCATCCACATTCACATGTCACTTCTCATTGACTAAGGAAGGCCAGTGTTCCTGTGATGAAGACCCACCATGGGAAATAATAATGTCTATTAGTAGTGTGTGTGTGTGTGTGTGTGTGTGTGTGTGTGTGTGTGTGTACTGTAATGTGAATCTGACATATCTCTGTAATTATATTATGATATGGCATGATGTATTGCTCTGTGAACAGCATGTCTAACAAGTGTGAATCAGACCAAATGGAATGTCTCATGACAGTTTCAGAATACTAAATAACCCTGTCTAATTCACCATTACCGTATTCTGACACAATCCTGTCTAATCCACCATTACCGTATTCTGACACAATCCTGTCTAGTTCACCATTACCGCACTCTGTCACAATCATGTCTAATTCACCATTACCACAGTCAGTCTGTCACAATCCTGTCTAATTCACCATTACCACACTCTGTCACAATCCCGTCTAGTTCACCATTACCTCACTCGGTCACAATCCTGTCTAATTCACCATTACCGTATTCTGACACAATCCTGTCTAATTCACCATTACCTCACTCTGTCACAATCCTGTCTAGTTCACCATTACCTCAATCTGACACAATCCTGTCTAATTCACCATTACCACAGTCTGTCTGACACAATCCTGTCTAATTCACCATTACCACAGTCTGTCTGTCACAATCCTGTCTTATTCACCATTACCCCACTCTGTCATAGCCCTGTCGAATTCACCATTACCCCAGTCTGTCACAATCCTGTCTAATCCACCATTACCTCAGTCTGACACAATCCTGTCTAATTCACCATTACCACACACTGTCAAAATCCTGTCTAATTCAGCACTACCGCACTCTGTCGCAAGCATGTCTAATTCACCATTACCGTACTCTGTCACAATCATGTCTTATAACACCATTACCACACTCTGTCACAATCCCATCTAGTTCACCATTACCTCACTCTGTCACAATCCTGTCCAATTCACCATTACCCCAGTCTGTCTGTCACAATCCTGTCTAATTCACCATTACTGCACTCTGTCATAGTCCTGTCTAATTCACCATTACAACACTGTCACAATACTGTCTAGTTCTCCATTACCTCAGTCTGTCACAATCCTGTCTAGTTCTCCATTACCTCAGTCTGACACAATCCTGTCTAGTTCTCCATTACCTGAGTGTGTCACAATCCTGTCTAATTCACCATTACCTCAGTATGTCACAATCCTGTCTCATTCCCCATTACCTCAGTATGTCACAATCCTGTCTAATTCACCATTACCTCACTCTGTCACAATCCTGTCTAATTCACAATTTCCTCACTCTGTCACAATCCTGGCGCTTTGGATTCAAACAATGTGTTGTATGTCTGAAACAATGTCTTATATATATTTTTAAAAATTTTTATTTCACCTTTATTTAACCAGGTAGGCTAGTTGAGAACAAGTTCTCATTTACAACTGCGACCTGGCCAAGATAAAGCATAGCAGTGTGAACAGACAACACAGAGTTACACATGGAGTAAACAATAAACAAGTCAATAATACAGTAGAAAAAAAGAAAACAAGAGAGTCTATATACATTGTGTGCAAAAGGCATGAGGAGGTAGGCGAATAATTACAATTTAGCAGATTAACACTGGAGTGATAAATGATCAGATGGTCATGTGCAGGTAGAGATACTGGTGTGCAAAAGAGCAGAAAAGTAAATAAATAAAAACAGTATGGGGATGAGGTAGGTAAATTGGGTGGGCTATTTACCGATGGACTATGTATAGCTGCAGCGATCGGTTAGCTGCTCAGATAGCAGATGTTTAAAGTTGGTGAGGTAGATAAAAGTCTCCAACTTCAGCGATTTTTGCAATTCGTTCCAGTCACAGGCAGCAGAGAACTGGAAGGAAAGGCGGCCAAATGAGGTGTTGGCTTTAGGGATGATCAGTGAGATACACCTGCTGGAGCGCCTGCTACGGGTGGGTGTTGCCATCGTGACCAGTGAACTGTGATAATGCGAAGCTTTACCTAGCATGGACTTGTAGATGACCTGGAGCCAGTGGGTCTGGCGATGAATATGTAGCAAGGACCAGCCGACTAGCGCATAAGGGTCGCAGTGGTGGGTGGTATAAGGTGCTTTAGTAACAAAACGGGTGGCACTGTGATAAACTGCATCCAGTTTGCTAAGTAGGGTATTGGAAGCTATTTTGTAGATGACATCGCCGAAGTCGAGGATCGGTAGGATAGTCAGTTTTACTAGGGTAAGTTTGGCAGCGTGAGTGAAGGAGGCTTTGTTGCGGAATAGAAAGCCGACTCTAGATTTGATTTTAGATTGGAGATGTTTGATATAAGTCTGGAAGGAGAGTTTACAGTCTAGCCAGACGCCTAGGTACTTATAGATGTCCACATATTCTAGGTTGGAACCATCCAGGGTGGTGATGCTAGTCGGGCGTGCGGGTGCAGGCAGTGAACGGTTGAAAAGCATGCATGTGGTTTTACTAGCGTTTAAGAGCAGTTGGAGGCCATGCAAGGAGTGTTGCATGGCATTGAAGCTTGTTTGGAGGTTAGATAACACAGTGTCCAAGGAAGGGCCAGAAGTATACAGAATGGTGTCGTCTGCATAGAGGTGGATCAGGAAATCGCCCGCAGCAAGAGCAACATCATTGATATATACAGAGAAAAGAGTCGCCCCGAGAATTGTGGCACCCCCATAGAGACTGCCAGAGGACCGGACAACATGCCCTCCGATTTGACACACTGAACTCTGTCTGCAAAGTAGTTGGTGAACCAGGCAAGGCAGTCATTAGAAAAACTGAGGCTACTGAGTAGTTGAGGCTACCTAGGCTACTGAATATGGTGATTGACAGAGTCGAAAGCCTTGGCCAGGTCGATGAAGAGGGCCGCACAGTACTGTCTTTTATCGATAGTGGTTATGATATCGTTTAGTACCTTGAGCATGGCTGAGGTGCACCAGTTACCGGCTCGGAAACCAGATTGCACAGCGGAGAAGGTACGGTGGGATTCGAGATGGTCAGTGATCTGTTTGTTGACTAGGCTTTTGAAGACCTTAGGCAGGGTAGGATGGATATAGGTCTGTAACAGTTTGGGTCCAGGGTGTCACCCCCTTTGAAGAGGGGGATGACTGCGGCAACTTTCCAATCCTTGGGGATCTCAGACGATATGAAAGAGAGGTTGAACAGGCTGATAATAGGGGTTGCGACAATGGCGGCGGAAAGTTTCAGAAATAGAGGGTCCAGATTGTCAAGACCAGCTGATTTGTACGGGTCCAGGTTTTGCAGCTCTTTCAGAACATCTGCTATCTGGATTTGGGTAAAGGAGAAGCTGGGGAGGCTTGGGCGGGTAGCTGTGGGGGGGGGGCGGAGCTGTTGGCCGAGGTTGGAGTAGCCAGGAGGAAGGCATGGCCAGCCGTTGAGAAATGCTTGTTGAAGTTATACAGTGGCTTGCAAAAGTGTTTTCCCCACTTGGCATTTTTCCTATTTTGTTGCATTACAACTAGGAAGTAAAATTGATTTTTTGGGGGGTTTGTATCATTTACACAACATGCCCACCACTTTGAAGATAGATTGTTTTTTAAATTGTGAAACAAACAAGAAATAAGACAAAAAAAACTGAACTTGAGCGTGCATAACTATTCACCCCCCCAAAGTCAACACTTTGTAGAGCCACCTTTTGCAGCAGTCACAGCTGCAAGTCTCTTGGGGTATGTCTCTATAAACTTGGCACATCTAGCCACTGGGATTTTTGCCAATTCTTCAAGGCAAAACTGCTCCAGCTCCTTCAAGTTGGATGGGTTCTGCTGGTGTACAGCAATCTTTAAGTCATAACCCAGATTCTCAATTTGATTGAGGTCTGGACTTTGACTAGGCCATTCCAATACATTTAAATGTTTCCCCTTAAACCACTCGAGTGTTGTTTTAACAGTATGCTTAGGGTCATTGTCCTGCTGGAAGGTGAACCAGTCTCAAATCTCCCAATCTCAAATCTCTAGAAGACTGAAACAGGTTTCCCTCAAGAATTTCCCTGTATTTAGTGCCCTCCGTCAGTCCTTCAATTCTGACCAGTTTCCCAGTCCCTGTCATTGAAAAACATCCCCACAGGATGATGCTGCCAACACCATGCTTCCCTGTGGGGATGGTACTCTCGGGGTGATGAGAGGTGTTTGCGTCAGACATAGCATTTTCCTTTATGGCCAAAAAGCTCTATTTTAATCTAATCTGACCAGAGTACCTTCTTCCAATTGTTTGGGGAGTCTCCCACATGCCTTTTGGTGAACACCAAATGTTTATTTAAATGTATTCCTGAAGATATGTCTTTTTTCTGGCCACTATTCCATAAAGCCCAGCTCTGTGGCATGTATGGCTTAAGTGGTCCTTGCATCACCGCAGATGCAAAAATGTGACATAGATGAGGTGGATTGAAAAAAGGGAAATCTCTAGCTTAAATTGACCGATTTTGGGGGATAGTTTTATTATGCTAAATAGAGTTTAAGACGGGAGGGCTTGGCCCTTGGTTTAAGATGGGAGGGCTTGGCCCAGAGTTTAAGATGTGAGGGCTTGGCCCATGGTTCAAGGTGTGAGGGCTTGGCCCATGGTTCAAGATGTGAGGGCTTGGCCCAGGGTTTAAGATGTGAGGGCTTGGCCCAGGGTTTAAGATGTGAGGGCTTGGCCCAGGGATTAAGATGTGAGGGCTTGGCCCGTGGTTTAAGATGTGAGGGCTTGGCCCAGAGTTTAAGATGTGAGGGCTTGGCCCATGGTTTAAGATGGTTTAAGATGTGAGGGCTTGGCCCAGGGTTTAAGATGTGAGGGCTTGGCCCAGGGTTTAAGATGTGAGGGCTTGGCCCAGGGATTAAGATGTGAGGGCTTGGCCCGTGGTTTAAGATGTGAGCGCTTGGCCCAGGGTTTAAGATGTGAGGGCTTGGCCCAGGGTTTAAGATGTGAGGGCTTGGCCCAGGGTTTAAGATGTGAGGGCTTGGCCCAGGGATTAAGATGTGAGGGCTTGGCCCAGGGTTTGAGGCAAGCAGAGGATGGGAGGGCTTGTTTGCATCCGAAATGGGACCCTATTTCCTACATAGTGCACTATGGGCCCTGGATAACAGTGGTGGACTGTTTAGGCAATAGGGTGCCATTTGGGATGCAGAGGTCATTTGTTCTGTATTCACAGAATAGACATACAACATGATTTCAGATAAATAAGACATTGTTTCAGATACAGTTGAAGTCGGAAGTTTACATACACTTATGTTGTTGTCATTAAAATTAGTTTTTCAACCACTCCACAAATTTCTTGATAACAAACTATGGTTTTGGCAAGTCAGTTAGGACATCTATTTTGTGCATGACAAAAGTAATTTTTTCCAATAATTGTTTACAGACAGATTATTTCACTTATAATTCACTGTATCACAATTCCAGTGGGTCAGAAGTTTACATACACTAAGTTGACTGTGCCTTTAAACATCTTGGAAAATTCCAGAAAATGATGTCATGGCTTTAGAAGATTCTGATAGGCTGATTGACATAATTTGAGATGTACCTGTGGATGTATTTCAAGACCTACCTTCAAACTCAGTGCCTCTTTGCTTGACATCATGGGAAAATCAAAACAAATCAGCCAAGACCTCAGAAAACTTTTTTTAGACCTCCACAAGTCTGGTTTGTCCTTGGGAGCAATTTCCAAACGCCTGAAGGTACCACGTTCATCTGTAAAAACAATGGGACCACACAGCCGTCATACCGCTCAGGAAGGAGTATCCTAAAGATGAACGTACTTTGGTGCGAAAAGTGCAAATCAATAGGAGAACAACAGCAAAGGACCTTGCTCGCACACGCTTTTTCAGCTCTGGACACAAGTTTTCTATAGGATTGAGGTCAGGGCTTTGTGATGGCCACTCCAATACCTTGACTTTGTTGTCTTTTAGCCATTTTGCCACAACTTTGAAAGTATGCTTGGGGTCATTGTAAATAGTCCAAATTGGTGAAGTGAAATGAAAAAAATTACATGTCTCAAAAAATGCAATAAAAAACAATTATCCGAAAAGTGGTGCGAGCATATGTATTCACCCCCTTTGCCCCTAGATCAATGTAGAAAATAGTCAATAAAAAAAAACCTTGAATGAGTAGGTGTGCCCAAACTTTTGACCAGTACTGTCCATTGTAATATTGTTGCATGGTGGTATTATACATGTTGTATTGTAGATATGTAGTGGTGTAGTAATGTTATATGATGCTGTTTTATTGTTTGTTTTATATGTAAAGTAAGTGCTTTAATGTGTTTGGACCCCAGGAAAAGTAGCTGCTGCCTTGACATGAACTAATGGGGATCCATAATAAACCCCAGGAAGGGAAGCTGCTGCCTTGGCAGGAACTAATGGGGATCCATAATAAACCCCTGGAAGAGTAGCTGCTGCCTTGGCAGGAACTAATGGGGATCCATAATAAACCCCAGGGAGAGTAGCTGCTGCCTTGGCAGGAACTAATGGGGATCCATAATAAACCCCAGGGAGAGTAGCTGCTGCCTTGACAGGAACTAATGGGGATCCATAATAAACCCCAGGAAGGGAAGCTGCTGCCTTGGCAGGAACTAATGGGGATCCATAATAAACCCCAGGAAGAGTAGCTGCTGCCTTGGCAGGAACTAATGGGGATCCATAATAAACCCCAGGGAGAGTAGCTGCTGACTTGACAGGAACTAATGGGGATCCATAATAAACCCCAGGAAGGGAAGCTGCTGCCTTGGCAGGAACTAATGGGGATCCATAATAAACCCCAGGGAGAGTAGCTGCTGCCTTGACAGGAACTAATGGGTATCCATAATCAACCCCTGGAAGAGTAGCTGCTGCTGTGGCAGGAACTAATGGGGTTCCATAATAAACTCCATGAAGAGTAGCTGCTGCCTTGGCAGGAACTAATGGGGTTCCATAATAAACCCCATGAAGAGTAGCTGCTGCCTTGGCAGGAACTAGTGGGGATCCATAATAAACTCCAGGAGGAGTAGCTGCTGCCTTGGCAGGAACTAATGGGGATCCATAATAAACCCCAGGAGGAGTAACTGCTGCCTTGGCAGGAACTAATGGGGATCCATAATAAACCCCAGGAAGAGTAGCTGCTGCCTTGGCAGGAACTAATGGGGATCCATAATAAACCCCAGGAAGAGAAGCTGCTGACTTGGCAGGAACTAATGGGGATCCATAATAAACCCCAGGAAGAGTAGCTGCTGCCTTGGCAGGAACTAATGGGGTTCCATAATAAACCCCAGGAAGAGTAGCTGCTGCCTTGGCAGGAACTAATGTAGATCCACAATAAACCCCAGGAAGAGAAGCTGCTGCCTTGGCAGGAACTAATGGGGATCCATAATAAACCCCAGGAAGAGTAGCTGCTGCCTTGGCAGGAACTAATGGGGATCCATAATAAACCCCAGGAAGAGTAGCTGCTGCCTTGGCAGGAACTAATGAGGTTCCATAATAAACCCCAGGAAGAGAAGCTGCTGCCTTGGCAGGAACTAATGGGGTTCCATAATAAACCCGAGGAAGAGTAGCTGCTGCCTTGGCAGGAACTAATGGGGATCCATAATAAACCCCAGGAAGAGTAGCTGCTACCTTTGCAGGAACCTATGGGGTACCATAATAAACCCCAGGAAGAGTATCTGCTGCCTTGGCAGGAACTAATAGGGATCCATAATAAACCCCAGGAAGAGTAGCTGCTGCCTTGGCAGGAACTAATGGGGTTCCATAATAAACCACAGGAAGAGTAGCTGCTGCCTTGGCAGGAACTAATGGGGTTCCATAATAAACCCCAGGAAGAGTTGCTGCTGCCCTGGCAGGAACTAATGGGGATCCACAATTAACCCCAGGGAGAGTAGCTGCTGCCTTGGCAGGAACTAATGGGGATCCATAATAAACCCCAGGAAGAGTAGCTGCTACCTTTGCAGGAACCTATGGGGTACCATAATAAACCCCAGGAAGAGTATCTGCTGCCTTGGCAGGAACTAATAGGGATCCATAATAAACCCCAGGAAGAGTAGCTGCTGCCTTGGCAGGAACTAATGGGGTTCCATAATAAACCACAGGAAGAGTAGCTGCTGCCTTGGCAGGAACTAATGGGGTTCCATAATAAACCCCAGGAAGAGTTGCTGCTGCCCTGGCAGGAACTAATGGGGATCCACAATTAACCCCAGGGAGAGTAGCTGCTGCCTTGACAGGACCTAATGGGTATCCATAATAAACACCAGGAAGAGTAGCTGCTGCCTTGGCAGGAACAATATTTGAATAGAAGTGAAGAGCTTTGGTTTGTCTAACTGAAAAAGCCACAGGCTGGTTGATAAACATATACTTGGTCACAGTGGAGTCTTTTTCACTTGTCAAAGTGACATGGTGGCTTTCACCACAAAGACAGCATGCTGAACAAGCTCAGTGTGGTGTGGTGGTCCGTTAGCTACAGGGCAAAGTCTCCATTACTGAAACCTCACTGAGACAAGCATTCTTCACAAATAGCATCTTATTCCTTATCTGTCCTGGTCAACAGTACTACACTACCCTATGGGTCCTAGCAATGGGACCTGGTCAACAGTAGTGCACTACCCTATGGGTCCTGGTCAACAGTAATACACTACCCTATGGGTCCTGGTCAACAGTAGTACACTACCCTATGGGTCCTAGCTATGGGTCCTGGTCAACAGTACTACACTACCATATAGGTCCTGGTCAACTGTAGAACATTACCCTATGGGTCCTGGTCAACAGTAGTACACTAACCTATGGGTCCTAGCTATGGGTTCTGGTCAACAGTAGTTCACTACCCTATGGGTCCTGGTCAACAGTAGTACACTACCCTATGGGTCCTAGCTACGGGTCCTGGTAAACAGAAGTTCAATACCCTATGGGTCCTGGTCAACAGTAATACACTACCCTATGGGTCCTGGTCAACAGTAGTACACTACCATATGGGTCCTAGCTACGGGTCCTGGTAAACAGAAGTTCAATACCCTACGGGTCCTGGTCAACAGTAGTACACTACCCTATGGGTCCTGGTCAACAGTAGTACACTACCATATGGGTCCTAGCTATGGGTCCTGGTTAAAAGTAGTACACTACACTATGGGTCCTGGTCAACAGCAGTACACTACCCTATGGGTCCTGGTCAACAGTAGTACACTACCCTATAGGTCCTGGTCAACAGTAGTACACTACCCTATGGGTCCTGGTCAACAGTAGTTCACTACCCTATGGGTCCTGGTCAACAGTAGTACACTACCCTATGGGTCCTGGTCAACTGTAGAACACTACACTATGGGTCCTGGTCAATGGTAGTACACTACCCTATGGGTCCTGGTCAACAGTAGTTCACTACCCTATGGGTCCTGGTCAACAGTTGTACACTACCCTATGGGTCCTGGCTATTGGTCCTGGTCAACAGTAGAACACTACCCAATGGGTTCTGGTCAACAGTAGTTCACTACCCTATGGGTCCTGGTCAACAGTAGTACACTACCCTATGGGTCCTGGTCAACAGTAGTACACTACCCTATGGGTCCTAGCTATGGGTCCTGGTCAACAGTAGTTCACTACCCTATGGGCCCTGGTCAACAGTAGTACACTACCCTATGGGTCCTGGGCAACAGTAATACACTACCCTATGGGTCCTGGTCAACAGTAGTACACTACCCTATGGGCCCTGGTCAAGAGTAGTACACTACCCTATGGGTCCTGTTCAACAGTAGTACACAATCCTATGGGTCATGGTCAACAGTAGTTCACTAACCTATGGGTCATGGTCAACAGTAGTACACTACCCTATGGGTCATGGTCAACAGTACTACACTACCCTATGGGTCCTGGTCAACAGTAGAACACTACCCTAAGGGTCCTCGCTCTGGGTCCTGGTAAACAGTAGTACACTAACCTATGGGTCCTAGCTATGGGTCCTGGTCAACAGGACCTGGTCAACAGTAGCTATGGGTCCTGGTCAACAGTAGTACACTACCCTATGGGTCCTGGTCAACTGTAGAACACTACACTATGGGTACTGGTCAACAGTAGTACACTACCCTATGGGTCCTAGCTATGGGTCCTGGTCAACAGTAGTTCACTACCCTATGGGTCCTGGTCAACAGTAGTACACTAACCTATGGGTCCTGGTCAACAGTAGTACACTACTCTATGGGTCCTGGTCAACAGTAGTACACTACTCTATGGGTCCTGGTCAACAGTTGTACACTACCCTATGGGTCCTGGTCAACAGTAGCGCACTACCCTATTGGTCCTGGTCAACAGTAGTACACTACCCTATTGGTCCTGGTCAACAGTAGTAAACTATCCTATGGGTCCTGGTCTACAGTAGTACACTACCCTATGGGTCCTAGCTATGGGCTTGGTCAACATTAGTACACTACCCTATTGGGCCTGGTCAACAGTAGTACACTACCCAATGGGTCCTGGTCAACAGTAGTTCACTACCCTATCGGTCCTGGTCAACAGTAGTACACTACCCTATGGGCCTGGTCAACAGTAGTACACTACCCTATGGGACCTGGTCAACAGTAGAACATTACCCTATGGGGCCTGGTCAACAGTAGTACACTACCCTATGTGTCCTGGCTATGGATCCTGGTCAACAGTAGAATACTACCCTATGGGCCTGGTCAACAGTAGTACACTACCCTATGGTTACTAGCTAAGGGTCCTGGTCAACTGTAGTACACTACCCTATGTGTCCTGGCTATGGACCCTGGTCAACAGTAGAATACTACCCTATGGATCCTGGTCAACTGTAGAACACTACCCTATGGGTACTCTCAACAGTAGTGCACTACCCTATGGCTCCTGGTCAACAGTAGTTCACTACCCTATGGGTCCTGGCAACAGTAGTACACTACCCTGTGGGTCCTGGTCAACAGTAGTACACTACCCTATGGCTCCTGGTCAACAGTAGTTCACTACCCTATGGGTCCTGGTCAACAGTAGTACACTACCCTATTGGTCCTGGTCAACAGTAGTACACTACCCTATGGGCCCTGGTCAACAGTAGTACACTACCCTATGGGCCTGTTCAATAGTAGTACACAATCCTATGGGTCGTGGTCAACAGTAGGTCACTAACCTATGGGTCATGGTCAACAGTACTACACTACCCTATGGGTCCTGGTCAACAGTAGAACACTACCGTAAGGGTCCTCGCTCTGGGTCCTGGTCAACAGTAGTACACTACCCTATGGGTCCTGGTCAACAGTAGTACACTAACCTATGGGCCCTGGTCAACAGTAGTACACTACCCTATGGGTCCTGGTCAACAGTAATACACTACCCTATGGGTCCTGGTCAACAGTAGTACACTACCCTATGGGTCCTGGTCAACAGTAGTTCACTACCCTATGGGTCCTGGTCAACAGAAGTTCACTACCCTATGGGTCCTGGGCAACAGTAATACACTACCCTATGGGTCCTGGTCAACAGTAGTACACTACCCTATGGGTCCTGGTCAACAGTAGTTCACTACCCTATGGGTCCTGGTCAACAGAAGTTCACTACCCTATGGGTCCTGGGCAACAGTAATACACTACCCTATGGGTCCTGGTCAACAGTACTACACTACCCTATGGGTCCTGGTCAACAGTAATACACTACCCTATGGGTCCTAGCTATGGGTCATAGCTACCATAGCTACCCTATGGGTCCTAGCTATGGGTCCTGGTCAACAGTAGTCACAACAGTAGTTCATCAGTAGTACACTACCCTATGGGTCCTAGCTATGGGTCCTGGTTTTAAACACTATCTTCCTCTAGGGTGTGTTAGGGTTGTGTTGTGTTTAAAATAGTCTCTGTTCATCCCTGTCGTCTGTTATAAATTAGCTCCCATCCTTTTCCCACGACATCCCCGGAACCAGTATTTTTGAAGGGAGAGGAGATCTCCCTCTCTCTCTTTCTCTCTCCCTCTCTCTCTTTCTCTCTCTCTCTCTCTCTTTCTGTCCCTCTCTCTCTCTCTCAATTTACAACCCACAGCTCAGAGGCTGTCAAGAACATCAGCCTTTCTGCCCTTAAAGTCTATATTTATTTACAGGGCAGAATCACCCCTGGGGGGTTACAGTATAGAACTCCAGCTTTCCAGGAGGAAATTAAACCTTCTTTTCTAAAGCACAGAGATGACGTTCTGTTTCAAACACATTGCTTTTCTATTTCCCCGCTCTAAGTTGCTGTACGCTGTGGGAGAACCCTTTGAAGAACCCTATTTGGGTTCCATGTAGAACCCTTTCCACAGATCCCGTTTGCAACACTGGACTCTCTCTCTCTGTCTGTGGGTCTGTCTGTCTGTCTGTCTGTCTGTCTGTCTGTCTGTCGGTGGGTCTGTCTGTCTGTCTGTCTGTCTGTCTGTCTGTCTGTCTGTCTGTCTGTCTGTCTGTCTGTCTGTCTGTCTGTCTGTCTGTGGGTCTGTCTGTCTGTCTGTCTGTCTGTCTGTCTGTCTGTCTGTCTGTCTGTCTGTCTGTCTGTCTGTCTGTCTGTGGGTCTGTCTGTCTGTCTGTCTGTCTGTCTGTCTGTCTGTCTGTCTGTCTGTGGGTCTGTCTGTCTGTCTGTCTGTCTGTCTGTCTGTCTGTCTGTCTGTCTGTCTGTCTGTCTGTCTGTCTGTGGGTCTGTCTGTCTGTCTGTCTGTCTGTCTGTCTGTCTGTGGGTCTGTCTGTCTGTCTGTCTGTCTGTCTGTCTGTCTGTCTGTCTGTCTGTCTGTGGGTCTGTCTGTCTGTGGGTCTGTGGGTCTGTCTGTCTGTCTGTCTGTCTGTCTGTCTGTCTGTCTGTCTGTGGGTCTGTCTGTCTGTCTGTCTGTCTGTCTGTCTGTCTGTCTGTCTGTCTGTCTGTCTGTCTGTCTGTCTGTCTGTCTGACTGCATAACTGAGGCATGAGATAGAGCCAGGCCCGTTGAGCAGCTGCACACAGAATAGAAAACAGCAGAGAAAAGCACAAATCTGCTCTTTTACAAAATCCCATCTGGAGTCTGAATATTGTTTTGTTTTTTTAACAGAGATTTTCAGCAGCAAAACATGGATAGCGTAAATCATAGACTGTCTTTGTCTTGGTAATTATGGATATAATCAGAACGTCATATTGATCAAAGTACCACTCTGTGAAGCCCTGTGAAGGAAGGTCGGGGGCGTGTTGTTGCTGTGTTTCACACTCTGGCACCCACTCTGTGAAGCCCTGTGAAGGAAGGTCGGGGCGTGTTGTTGCTGTGTTTCACACTCTGGCACCCACTCTGTGAAGCCCTGTGAAGGAAGGTCGGGGCGTGTTGTTGCTGTGTTTCACACTCTGGCACCCACTCTGTGAAGCCCTGTGAAGGAAGGTCGGGGGCGTGTTGCTGTGTTTCACACTCTGACACCCACTCTGTGAAGCCCTGTGAAGGAAGGTCGGGGGCGTGTTGTTGCTGTGTTTCACACTCTGGCACCCACTCTGTGAAGCCCCGTGAAGGAAGGTCGGGGCGTGTTGCTGTGTTTCACACTCTGGCACCCACTCTGTGAAGCCCTGTGAAGGAAGTTCGGGGACATGTTTTTGTCTTCAGACAGAGATAAGAGGAAGATAATATTGAGTTAGAGACACCAAGGAGATGACTTAGCAGAAAGCTACTAACTATCTTTGAGTCTCCTAAATGGCTCCCTATTCCCTTTATAGTGCACTACCTTAGACAAGGGACCTATGGGGAATGGTACCCTATTCCCATTATAGTGCACTACTTTTGACTAGAGCCCGATGAGTCTAGAGGGTGCCATTTGGGACGAATACTATGTTAGTGAAAACACAGACATGTAGATACCCTGGCTCCTCATGACAAGTTCTGGAAGGTTGTTTATCAAGCCTGCCATTACTGCACTTGGAATACAAGGTTGTAAACTACAAGGTTTAGTCTGTGGATGAAGAGTGGTCAGATAAAGTAGTGTTTTGTATGTTAGGTTAATCACATATCTACACAGTAGTATAGACATACTGTATGTTTCCAGTTTGCAAAGAATAAAGTCCCTTAGAAAGGAGATTTGAAACTCAGACACAGTATGCATTATATTTACTGAGTCATTCATATAGTTGTATTATACTTACTGAGTCATTCATATAGTTGTATTATCCTTACTGAGTCATTCATATAGTTGTATTATACTTACTGAGTCATTCATATAGTTGTATTGTACTTACTGAGTCATTCATATAGTTGTATTGTACTTACTGAGTCATTCATATAGTTGTATTATACTTACTGAGTCATTCATATAGTTGTATTATACTTACTGTGTCATTCATATAGTTGTATTATACTTACTGTGTCATTCATATAGTTGTATTACACGTACTGAGTCATTCAATTAATACTTGTTTTGAGGGTGAGTCGGGTGAGATTTCTGGCCTTAGTGAGCAGTCCCATTCTCTAACCAACCAATCCTAACTGAACAGTCCCATTCTCTAACCAACCAAACTCACTGAGCAGTCCCATTCTCTGACCAACCATTCATCACTGAGCAGTCCCATTCTCTGACCAATCCTCACTGAGCAGTCCCATTCTCTGACCAATCCTCAGTGAGCAGTCCCTTTCTCTGACCAATCCTCACTGAGCAGTCCCTTTCTCTAACCAACCAATCCTCACTGAGCAGTCACATTCTCTTACCAATCCTCACTGAGCAGTCCCATTCTCTAACCAACCAAACCTCACTGAGCAGTCCCGTTCTCTAACCAATCCTCACTGAGCAGCCCCATTCTCTAACCAACCAAACCTCACTGAGCAGTCCCGTTCTCTAACCAATCCTCACTGAGCAGTCCCTTTCTCTAACCAACCAATCCTCACTGAGCAGTCACATTCTCTTACCAATCCTCACTGAGCAGTCCCATTCTCTAACCAACCAAACCTCACTGAGCAGTCCCGTTCTCTAACCAATCCTCACTGAGCAGTCCCTTTCTCTAACCAACCAATCCTCACTGAGCAGTCACATTCTCTTACCAATCCTCACTGAGCAGTCCCATTCTCTAACCAACCAAACCTCACTGAGCAGTCCCGTTCTCTAACCAATCCTCACTGAGCAGCCCCATTCTCTAACCAACCATTCCTCACTGAGCAGTGCCATTCTCTAACCAACCAATCCTCACTGAGCAGTCCCATTCTCTGACCAATCCTCACTGAGCAGTCCCATTCTCTAACCAACCAATCCTCACTGAGCAGTCCCATTCTCTAACCAACCATTCATCACTGAGCAGTCCCATTCTCTGACCAATCCTCACTGAGCAGTCCCATTCTCTGACCAATCCTCAGTGAGCAGTCCCTTTCTCTCACCAATCCTCACTGAGCAGCCCCGTTCTCTAACCAATCCTCACTGAGCAGCCCCATTCTCTAACCAACCAATCCTCACTGAGCAGTCCCATTCTCTGACCAATCCTCACTGAGCAGTCCCATTCTCTAACCAACCAATCCTCACTGAGCAGTCCCATTCTCTAACCAACCATTCATCACTGAGCAGTCCCATTCTCTGACCAATCCTCACTGAGCAGTCCCATTCTCTAACCAATCCTCACTGAGCAGCCCCATTCTCTAACCAACCATTCCTCACTGAGCAGTGCCATTCTCTAACCAACCAATCCTCACTGAGCAGTCCCATTCTCTGACCAATCCTCACTGAGCAGTCCCATTCTCTAACCAACCAATCCTCACTGAGCAGTCCCATTCTCTAACCAACCATTCATCACTGAGCAGTCCCATTCTCTGACCAATCCTCACTGAGCAGTCCCATTCTCTAACCAATCCTCAGTGAGCAGTCCCTTTCTCTGACCAATCCTCACTGAGCAGTCCCATTCTCTAACCAACCAAACCTCACTGAGCAGTCCCGTTCTCTAACCAATCCTCACTGAGCAGCCCCATTCTCTAACCAACCATTCCTCACTGAGCAGTGCCATTCTCTAACCAACCAATCCTCACTGAGCAGTCCCATTCTCTGACAAATCCTCACTGAGCAGTCCCATTCTCTAACCAACCAAACCTCACTGAGCAGTCCCATTCTCTAACCAACCATTCATCACTGAGCAGTCCCATTCTCTGACCAATCCTCAGTGAGCAGTCCCTTTCTCTGACCAATCCTCACTGAGCAGTCCCATTCTCTGACCAATCCTCACTGAGCAGTCCCGTTCTCTGACCAACCAATCCTCACTGAGCAGTCCCATTCTCTAACCAACCAATCCTCACTGAGCAGTGCCATTCTCTAACCAACCAATCCTCACTGAGCAGTCCCGTTCTCTGACCAATCCTCACTGAGCAGTCCCATTCTCTGACCAACCATCCTCACTGAGCAGTCCCGTTCTCTAACCAATCCTCACTGAGCAGTCCCTTTCTCTAACCAACCAATCCTCACTGAGCAGTCACATTCTCTTACCAATCCTCACTGAGCAGTCCCATTCTCTAACCAACCAAACCTCACTGAGCAGTCCCGTTCTCTAACCAATCCTCACTGAGCAGTCCCTTTCTCTAACCAACCAATCCCCACTGAGCAGTCACATTCTCTTACCAATCCTCACTGAGCAGTCCCATTCTCTAACCAACCAAACCTCACTGAGCAGTCCCGTTCTCTAACCAATCCTCACTGAGCAGCCCCATTCTCTAACCAACCATTCCTCACTGAGCAGTGCCATTCTCTAACCAACCAATCCTCACTGAGCAGTCCCATTCTCTGACCAATCCTCACTGAGCAGTCCCATTCTCTAACCAACCAATCCTCACTGAGCAGTCCCATTCTCTAACCAACCATTCATCACTGAGCAGTCCCATTCTCTGACCAATCCTCATTGAGCAGTCCCATTCTCTGACCAATCCTCAGTGAGCAGTCCCTTTCTCTGACCAATCCTCACTGAGCAGTCCCATTCTCTAACCAACCAAACCTCACTGAGCAGTCCCGTTCTCTAACCAATCTTCACTGAGCAGCCCCATTCTCTAACCAACCATTCCTCACTGAGCAGTGCCATTCTCTAACCAACCAATCCTCACTGAGCAGTCCCATTCTCTGACAAATCCTCACTGAGCAGGCCCATTCTCTAACCAACCAAACCTCACTGAGCAGTCCCATTCTCTAACCAACCATTCATCACTGAGCAGTCCCATTCTCTGACCAATCCTCAGTGAGCAGTCCCTTTCTCTGACCAATCCTCACTGAGCAGTCCCATTCTCTGACCAATCCTCACTGAGCAGTCCCGTTCTCTGACCAACCAATCCTCACTGAGCAGTCCCATTCTCTAACCAACCAATCCTCACTGAGCAGTGCCATTCTCTAACCAACCAATCCTCACTGAGCAGTCCCGTTCTCTGACCAATCCTCACTGAGCAGTCCCATTCTCTGACCAACCATCCTCACTGAGCAGTCCCATTCTCTAACCAACCAATCCTCACTGAGCAGTCCCGTTCTCTGACCAACCAATCCTCACTGAGCAGTCCCATTCTCTAACCAACCATTCCTCACTGAGCAGTCCCATTCTCTAACCAACCAAACCTCACTGAGCAGTCCCGTTCTCTAACCAATCCTCACTGAGCAGCCCCATTCTCTAACCAACCATTCCTCACTGAGCAGTGCCATTCTCTAACCAACCAAACCTCACTGAGCAGTCACATTCTCTTACCAATCCTCACTGAGCAGTCCCATTCTCTAACCAACCAAACCTCACTGAGCAGTCCCGTTCTCTAACCAATCCTCACTGAGCAGTCCCTTTCTCTAACCAACCAATCCTCACTGAGCAGTCACATTCTCTTACCAATCCTCACTGAGCAGTCCCATTCTCTAACCAACCAAACCTCACTGAGCAGTCCCGTTCTCTAACCAATCCTCACTGAGCAGTCCCATTCTCTGACCAATCCTCACTGAGCAGTCCCATTCTCTAACCAACCATTCATCACTGAGCAGTCCCATTCTCTGACCAATCCTCACTGAGCAGTCCCATTCTCTGACCAATCCTCAGTGAGCAGTCCCTTTCTCTGACCAATCCTCACTGAGCAGTCCCTTTCTCTAACCAACCAATCCTCACTGAGCAGTCACATTCTCTTACCAATCCTCACTGAGCAGTCCCATTCTCTAACCAACCAAACCTCACTGAGCAGTCCCGTTCTCTAACCAATCCTCACTGAGCAGCCCCATTCTCTAACCAACCATTCCTCACTGAGCAGTGCCATTCTCTAACCAACCAAACCACACTGAGCAGTC
This sequence comes from Oncorhynchus mykiss, assembly GCF_013265735.2. Lineage (NCBI taxonomy): Eukaryota > Metazoa > Chordata > Actinopteri > Salmoniformes > Salmonidae > Oncorhynchus > Oncorhynchus mykiss. The sequence goes on along the minus strand of NC_048576.1, from coordinate 3,377,651 downwards.
CCGTTCTCTAACCAATCCTCACTGAGCAGTCCCTTTCTCTAACCAACCAATCCTCACTGAGCAGTCACATTCTCTTACCAATCCTCACTGAGCAGTCCCATTCTCTAACCAACCAAACCTCACTGAGCAGTCCCGTTCTCTAACCAATCCTCACTGAGCATTCCCTTTCTCTAACCAACCAATCCTCACTGAGCAGTCACATTATCTTACCAATCCTCACTGAGCAGTCCCATTCTCTAACCAACCAAACCTCACTGAGCAGTCCCGTTCTCTAACCAATCCTCACTGAGCAGTGCCATTCTCTAACCAACCAATCCTCACTGAGCAGTCCCATTCTCTGACCAATCCTCACTGAGCAGTCCCATTCTCTAACCAACAAATCCTCACTGAGCAGTCCCATTCTCTAACCAACCATTCATCACTGAGCAGTCCCATTCTCTGACCAATCCTCACTGAGCAGTCCCATTCTCTGACCAATCCTCAGTGAGCAGTCCCTTTCTCTGACCAATCCTCACTGAGCAGTCCCATTCTCTAACCAACCAAACCTCACTGAGCAGTCCCGTTCTCTAACCAATCCTCACTGAGCAGCCCCATTCTCTAACCAACCATTCCTCACTGAGCAGTGCCATTCTCTAACCAACCAATCCTCACTGAGCAGTCCCATTCTCTGACAAATCCTCACTGAGCAGTCCCATTCTCTAACCAACCAATCCTCACTGAGCAGTCCCATTCTCTAACCAACCATTCATCACTGAGCAGTCCCATTCTCTGACCAATCCTCACTGAGCAGTCCCATTCTCTGACCAATCCTCAGTGAGCAGTCCCTTTCTCTGACCAATCCTCACTGAGCAGTCCCATTCTCTGACCAATACTCACTGAGCAGTCCCATTCTCTGACCAATCCTCAGTGAGCAGTCCTATTCTCTGACCAATCCTCACTGAGCAGTCCCATTCTCTAACCAACCATTCCTCACTGAGCAGTCCCATTCTCTGATCAATCCTCACTGAGCAGTCCCGTTCTCTGACCAACCAATCCTCACTGAGCAGTCCCATTCTCTAACCAACCAATCCTCACTGAGCAGTGCCATTCTCTAACCAACCAATCCTCACTGAGCAGTCCCGTTCTCTGACCAATCCTCACTGAGCAGTCCCATTCTCTGACCAACCATCCTCACTGAGCAGTCCCATTCTCTGACCAACCATTCCTCACTGAGCAGTCCCATTCTCTAACCAACCAATCCTCACTGAGCAGTCCCATTCTCTAACCAACCATTCCTCACTGAGCAGTCCCGTTCTCTGACCAACCATTCCTCACTGAGCAGTCCCATTCTCTAACCAACCAATCCTCACTGAGCAGTCCCATTCTCTAACCAACCAATCCTCACTGAGCAGTCCCATTCTCTAACCAACCATTCCTCACTGAGCAGTCCCATTCTCTAACCAACCAAACCTCACTGAGCAGTCCCGTTCTCTAACCAATCCTCACTGAGCAGCCCTATTCTCTAACCAACCATTCCTCACTGAGCAGTGCCATTCTCTAACCAACCAAACCTCACTGAGCAGTCCCGTTCTCTAACCAATCCTCACTGAGCAGTCCCTTTCTCTAACCAACCAATCCTCACTGAGCAGTCCCATTCTCTAACCAACCATTCATCACTGAGCAGTCCCTTTCTCTGACCAATCCTCACTGAGCAGTCCCATTCTCTGACCAATCCTCAGTGAGCAGTCCCTTTCTCTGACCAATCCTCACTGAGCAGTCCCATTCTCTAACCAACCAAACCTCACTGAGCAGTCCCGTTCTCTAACCAATCCTCACTGAGCAGCCCCATTCTCTAACCAACCATTCCTCACTGAGCAGTGCCATTCTCTAACCAACCAATCCTCACTGAGCAGTCCCATTCTCTGACAAATCCTCACTGAGCAGTCCCATTCTCTAACCAATCCTCAGTGAGCAGTCCCTTTCTCTGACCAATCCTCACTGAGCAGTCCCATTCTCTAACCAACCAAACCTCACTGAGCAGTCCCGTTCTCTAACCAATCCTCACTGAGCAGCCCCATTCTCTAACCAACCATTCCTCACTGAGCAGTGCCATTCTCTAACCAACCAATCCTCACTGAGCAGTCCCATTCTCTGACAAATCCTCACTGAGCAGTCCCATTCTCTAACCAACCAAACCTCACTGAGCAGTCCCATTCTCTAACCAACCATTCATCACTGAGCAGTCCCATTCTCTGACCAATCCTCAGTGAGCAGTCCCTTTCTCTGACCAATCCTCACTGAGCAGTCCCGTTCTCTGACCAACCAATCCTCACTGAGCAGTCCCATTCTCTAACCAACCAATCCTCACTGAGCAGTGCCATTCTCTAACCAACCAATCCTCACTGAGCAGTCCCGTTCTCTGACCAATCCTCACTGAGCAGTCCCATTCTCTGACCAACCATCCTCACTGAGCAGTCCCATTCTCTAACCAACCAATCCTCACTGAGCAGTCCCGTTCTCTGACCAACCAATCCTCACTGAGCAGTCCCATTCTCTAACCAACCAATCCTCACTGAGCAGTCCCGTTCTCTAACCAACCATTCCTCACTGAGCAGTCCCATTCTCTAACCAACCAAACCTCACTGAGCAGTCCCGTTCTCTAACCAATCCTCACTGAGCAGCCCCATTCTCTAACCAACCATTCCTCACTGAGCAGTGCCATTCTCTAACCAACCAAACCTCACTGAGCAGTCCCGTTCTCTAACCAATCCTCACTGAGCAGTCCCTTTCTCTAACCAACCAATCCTCACTGAGCAGTCACATTCTCTTACCAATCCTCACTGAGCAGTCCCATTCTCTAACCAACCAAACCTCACTGAGCAGTCCCGTTCTCTAACCAATCCTCACTGAGCAGTCCCATTCTCTGACCAATCCTCACTGAGCAGTCCCATTCTCTAACCAACCATTCATCACTGAGCAGTCCCATTCTCTGACCAATCCTCACTGAGCAGCCCCATTCTCTGACCAATCCTCAGTGAGCAGTCCCTTTCTCTGACCAATCCTCACTGAGCAGTCCCGTTCTCTAACCAACCAATCCTCACTGAGCAGTCACATTCTCTTACCAATCCTCACTGAGCAGTCCCATTCTCTAACCAACCAAACCTCACTGAGCAGTCCCGTTCTCTAACCAATCCTCACTGAGCAGCCCCATTCTCTAACCAACCATTCCTCACTGAGCAGTGCCATTCTCTAACCAACCAAACCTCACTGAGCAGTCCCGTTCTCTAACCAATCCTCACTGAGCAGTCCCTTTCTCTAACCAACCAATCCTCACTGAGCAGTCACATTCTCTTACCAATCCTCACTGAGCAGTCCCATTCTCTAACCAACCAAACCTCACTGAGCAGTCCCGTTCTCTAACCAATCCTCACTGAGCAGTCCCTTTCTCTAACCAACCAATCCTCACTGAGCAGTCACATTATCTTACCAATCCTCACTGAGCAGTCCCATTCTCTAACCAACCAAACCTCACTGAGCAGTCCCGTTCTCTAACCAATCCTCACTGAGCAGCCCCATTCTCTAACCAACCATTCCTCACTGAGCAGTGCCATTCTCTAACCAACCAATCCTCACTGAGCAGTCCCATTCTCTGACAAATCCTCACTGAGCAGTCCCATTCTCTAACCAACCAATCCTCACTGAGCAGTCCCATTCTCTAACCAACCATTCATCACTGAGCAGTCCCATTCTCTGACCAATCCTCACTGAGCAGTCCCATTCTCTGACCAATCCTCAGTGAGCAGTCCCTTTCTCTGACCAATCCTCACTGAGCAGTCCCATTCTCTGACCAATCCTCAGTGAGCAGTCCTATTCTCTGACCAATCCTCACTGAGCAGTCCCATTCTCTAACCAACCATTCCTCACTGAGCAGTCCCATTCTCTGACCGATCCTCACTGAGCAGTCCCGTTCTCTGACCAACCAATCCTCACTGAGCAGTCCCATTCTCTAACCAACCAATCCTCACTGAGCAGTGCCATTCTCTAACCAACCAATCCTCACTGAGCAGTCCCATTCTCTAACCAACCATTCATCACTGAGCAGTCCCATTCTCTGACCAATCCTCACTGAGCAGTCCCATTCTCTGACCAATCCTCAGTGAGCAGTCCCTTTCTCTGACCAATCCTCACTGAGCAGTCCCATTCTCTGACCAATCCTCAGTGAGCAGTCCCTTTCTCTGACCAATCCTCACTGAGCAGTCCCATTCTCTGACCAATCCTCAGTGAGCAGTCCTATTCTCTGACCAATCCTCACTGAGCAGTCCCATTCTCTAACCAACCATTCCTCACTGAGCAGTCCCATTCTCTGACCGATCCTCACTGAGCAGTCCCGTTCTCTGACCAACCAATCCTCACTGAGCAGTCCCATTCTCTAACCAACCAATCCTCACTGAGCAGTGCCATTCTCTAACCAACCAATCCTCACTGAGCAGTCCCGTTCTCTGACCAATCCTCACTGAGCAGTCCCATTCTCTGACCAACCATCCTCACTGAGCAGTCCCATTCTCTAACCAACCAATCCTCACTGAGCAGTCCCGTTCTCTGACCAACCATTCCTCACTGAGCAGTCCCATTCTCTAACCAACCAATCCTCACTGAGCAGTCCCATTCTCTAACCAACCAATCCTCACTGAGCAGTCCCATTCTCTAACCAACCATTCCTCACTGAGCAGTCCCATTCTCTAACCAACCAAACCTCACTGAGCTGTCCCGTTCTCTAACCAATCCTCACTGAGCAGCCCCATTCTCTAACCAACCATTCCTCACTGAGCAGTGCCATTCTCTAACCAACCAAACCTCACTGAGCAGTCCCGTTCTCTAACCAATCCTAACTGAGCAGTCCCTTTCTCTAACCAACCAATCCTCACTGAGCAGTCCCATTCTCTAACCAACCATTCATCACTGAGCAGTCCCATTCTCTGACCAATCCTCACTGAGCAGTCCCATTCTCTGACCAATCCTCAGTGAGCAGTCCCTTTCTCTGACCAATCCTCACTGAGCAGTCCCATTCTCTAACCAACCAAACCTCACTGAGCAGTCCCGTTCTCTAACCAATCCTCACTGAGCAGCCCCATTCTCTAACCAACCATTCCTCAATGAGCAGTGCCATTCTCTAACCAACCAATCCTCACTGAGCAGTCCCATTCTCTAACCAACCATTCATCACTGAGCAGTCCCATTCTCTGACCAATCCTCACTGAGCAGTCCCATTCTCTGACCAATCCTAAGTGAGCAGTCCCTTTCTCTGACCAATCCTCACTGAGCAGTCCCATTCTCTGACCAATCCTCAGTGAGCTGTCCTATTCTCTGACCAATCCTCACTGAGCAGTCCCATTCTCTAACCAACCATTCCTCACTGAGCAGTCCCATTCTCTGACCAATCCTCACTGAGCAGTCCCGTTCTCTGACCAACCAATCCTCACTGAGCAGTCCCATTCTCTAACCAACCAATCCTCACTGAGCAGTGCCATTCTCTAACCAACCAATCCTCACTGAGCAGTCCCGTTCTCTGACCAATCCTCACTGAGCAGTCCCATTCTCTGACCAACCATCCTCACTGAGCAGTCCCATTCTCTAACCAACCAATCCTCACTGAGCAGTCCCGTTCTCTGACCAACCATTCCTCACTGAGCAGTCCCATTCTCTAACCAACCAATCCTCACTGAGCAGTCCCATTCTCTAACCAACCAATCCTCACTGAGCAGTCCCATTCTCTAACCAACCATTCCTCACTGAGCAGTCCCATTCTCTAACCAACCAAACCTCACTGAGCAGTCCCGTTCTCTAACCAATCCTCACTGAGCAGCCCCATTCTCTAACCAACCATTCCTCATTGAGCAGTGCCATTCTCTAACCAACCAAACCTCACTGAGCAGTCCCGTTCTCTAACCAATCCTCACTGAGCAGTCCCTTTCTCTAACCAACCAATCCTCACTGAGCAGTCACATTCTCTTACCAATCCTCACTGAGCAGTCCCATTCTCTAACCAACCAAACCTCACTGAGCAGTCCCGTTCTCTAACCAATCCTCACTGAGCAGTCCCTTTCTCTAACCAACCAATCCTCACTGAGCAGTCACATTCTCTTACCAATCCTCACTGAGCAGTCCCATTCTCTAACCAACCAAACCTCACTGAGCAGCCCCGTTCTCTAACCAATCCTCACTGAGCAGCCCCATTCTCTAACCAACCATTCCTCACTGAGCAGTGCCATTCTCTAACCAACCAATCCTCACTGAGCAGTCCCATTCTCTGACCAATCCTCACTGAGCAGTCCCATTCTCTAACCAACCAATCCTCACTGAGCAGTCCCATTCTCTAACCAACCATTCATCACTGAGCAGTCCCATTCTCTGACCAATCCTCACTGAGCAGTCCCATTCTCTGACCAATCCTCAGTGAGCAGTCCCTTTCTCTGACCAACCAATCCTCACTGAGCAGTCCCATTCTCTAACCAACCAAACCTCACTGAGCAGTCCCGTTCTCTAACCAACCAATCCTCACTGAGCAGTCCCATTCTCTAACCAACCATTCCTCACTGAGCAGTCCCATTCTCTAACCAACCAATCCTCACTGAGCAGTCCCATTCTCTAACCAACCATTCATCACTGAGCAGTCCCATTCTCTGACCAATCCTCACTGAGCAGTCCCATTCTCTAACCAACCAAACCTCACTGAGCAGTCCCGTTCTCTAACCAACCAAACCTCACTGAGCAGTCCCGTTCTCTAACCAATCCTCACTGAGCAGTCCCTTTCTCTAACCAACCAATCCTCACTGAGCAGTCACATTCTCTTACCAATCCTCACTGAGCAGTCCCATTCTCTAACCAACCAAACCTCACTGAGCAGTCCCGTTCTCTAACCAATCCTCACTGAGCAGTCCCTTTCTCTAACCAACCAATCCTCACTGAGCAGTCACATTCTCTTACCAATCCTCACTGAGCAGTCCCATTCTCTAACCAACCAAACCTCACTGAGCAGTCCCGTTCTCTAACCAATCCTCACTGAGCAGTCCCATTCTCTGACCAATCCTCACTGAGCAGTCCCATTCTCTAACCAACCATTCATCACTGAGCAGTCCCATTCTCTGACCAATCCTCACTGAGCAGTCCCATTCTCTGACCAATCCTCAGTGAGCAGTCCCTTTCTCTGACCAATCCTCACTGAGCAGTCCCGTTCTCTAACCAACCAATCCTCACTGAGCAGTCCCATTCTCTGACCAATCCTCAGTGAGCAGTCCCTTTCTCTGACCAATCCTCACTGAGCAGTCCCGTTCTCTAACCAATCCTCACTGAGCAGCCCCATTCTCTAACCAACCATTCCTCATTGAGCAGTGCCATTCTCTAACCAACCAAACCTCACTGAGCAGTCCCGTTCTCTAACCAATCCTCACTGAGCAGTCCCTTTCTCTAACCAACCAATCCTCACTGAGCAGTCACATTCTCTTACCAATCCTCACTGAGCAGTCCCATTCTCTAACCAACCAAACCTCACTGAGCAGTCCCGTTCTCTAACCAATCCTCACTGAGCAGTCCCTTTCTCTAACCAACCAATCCTCACTGAGCAGTCACATTCTCTTACCAATCCTCACTGAGCAGTCCCATTCTCTAACCAACCAAACCTCACTGAGCAGCCCCGTTCTCTAACCAATCCTCACTGAGCAGCCCCCTTCTCTAACCAACCATTCCTCACTGAGCAGTGCCATTCTCTAACCAACCAATCCTCACTGAGCAGTCCCATTCTCTGACCAATCCTCACTGAGCAGTCCCATTCTCTAACCAACCAATCCTCACTGAGCAGTCCCATTCTCTAACCAACCATTCATCACTGAGCAGTCCCATTCTCTGACCAATCCTCACTGAGCAGTCCCATTCTCTGACCAATCCTCAGTGAGCAGTCCCTTTCTCTGACCAACCAATCCTCACTGAGCAGTCCCATTCTCTAACCAACCAAACCTCACTGAGCAGTCCCGTTCTCTAACCAACCAATCCTCACTGAGCAGTCCCATTCTCTAACCAACCATTCCTCACTGAGCAGTCCCATTCTCTAACCAACCAATCCTCACTGAGCAGTCCCATTCTCTAACCAACCATTCATCACTGAGCAGTCCCATTCTCTGACCAATCCTCACTGAGCAGTCCCATTCTCTGACCAATCCTCAGTGAGCAGTCCCTTTCTCTGACCAACCAATCCTCACTGAGCAGTCCCATTCTCTAACCAACCAAACCTCACTGAGCAGTCCCGTTCTCTAACCAACCAATCCTCACTGAGCAGTCCCATTCTCTAACCAACCATTCCTCACTGAGCAGTCCCATTCTCTAACCAACCAATCCTCACTGAGCAGTCCCATTCTCTAACCAACCATTCATCACTGAGCAGTCCCATTCTCTGACCAATCCTCACTGAGCAGTCCCATTCTCTGACCAATCCTCAGTGAGCAGTCCCTTTCTCTGACCAACCAATCCTCACTGAGCAGTCCCATTCTCTAACCAACCAAACCTCACTGAGCAGTCCCGTTCTCTAACCAACCAATCCTCACTGAGCAGTCCCATTCTCTAACCAACCATTCCTCACTGAGCAGTCCCATTCTCTAACCAACCAATCCTCACTGAGCAGTCCCATTCTCTAACCAGCCAATCCTCGCAGAGCAGTCATTAATTAATTAAGGAGACCCCTAACCAGCAAGCCAAACTAGTAGAGATATACTATTTCTGTGCTAACTAATATGGGCTTGTAGCTCAGTTGAATGCTGTTGCTTTAAGAACTGTTAATGTGAAGTGTATGTGCACAGGTGTGTCAGTGGTGCACAGGTGTGTCAGTGGTACACAGGTGTGTCAGTGGTGCACGGTGTGTCAGTGGTGCACAGGTGTGTCAGTGATGCACAGGTGTGTCAGTGGTGCACAGGAGTGTCAGTGTTACACAAGTTGTCGACAAGCTGCTAACATGTTGATGTGTCTCTAAAAACAGTTATGATGCCCAGAACATATCCTGTTTCTATTGAATCCGTTCTCAATATATGGAAAACAACATTAAAACTCTACTACATATATTTATGTCCTTATTTGATCTTTCAGGCTTAAATTGAACCTTTTCTTTTCTCCTCCAGGTGCGTTCATCGTGTGCTGGACTCCAGGCCTCGTTCTCCTCCTCCTCGATGTGTTCTGTGCCAACTGTAACGTCCTGGACTTTGAGAAGTTCTTCCTGCTTCTGGCTGAGTTTAACTCTGCTATGAACCCCATCATCTACAGCTACCGGGACAAGGAGATGAGCGCCACCTTCAAGCAGATCCTGTGCTGTCAGCGCCAGGAGAACGTTAACGGGACGGCAGCCGAGGGCTCCGACCGCTCAGCCTCCTCTATCAATCACACCGTGCTGAGTGGGGGGAAACAAAACAATGATCACTCAGTGGTGTGAGAGGAGGAGAGGAGGACAGGAGAGGGACTGGGGCTGGAGACAGGAGGAGAGGGACTGGGGCTGGAGGTGGAGATAGGAGAGGGGCAGGAGAGGAGAGGACAGGGGAGGAACTGGGACTGGAAACAGGAGAGGATAGGGATTGGGACTGGTGCTGGAGATGGAGAGGGGGAGAGGAGAGGGACTTGGGATGTAGCTGGAGAGGGAGAGAGGAGAGGGACTTGGGATGGAGCTGGAGACAGGAGAGGAGAGGGACTGGGGCTGGAGCTGAAGACAGGAGGAGAGGGCAGGGACTGGGGCTGGAGCTGGAGAAAGGAGACAGGAGGAGAGGAGAGGGACTGGGACTGGAGCTAAGTGGGGCTGCAGCCAGGATAGGCTGCAGTGTAGAGCCCATCCCCGGGGTGGCCAGGAGATGGGTGGGAGGAGGAGGGCAGGCTTACTGTCAAGGAGGTGGGTGGGATATGGACTATAGGTCTAACATTACTATAAAGACCTGGGTGATGGATTATAGATCTAATGTTACTATAAAGACCAGGGTGATGGACTATATATCTAATGTTACTATAAAGACCAGGGTGATGGACTATAGGTCTAACATTCCTATAAAGACCAGGGTGATGGACTATAGGTCTAACATTACTGTAAAGACCAGGGTGATGGACTATAGGTCTAACATTACTGTAAAGACCAGGGTGATGGACTATAGTTCTAACATTACTATGAAGACCAGGGTGATGGACTATAGGTCTAACATTACTATGAAGACCAGGGTGATGGACTATAGGTCTAACATTACTATAAAGACCAGGGTGATGGACTATAGGTCTAACATTACTATAAAGACCAGGGTGATGGACTATAGGTCTAACATTACTATAAAGACCAGGGTGACAGAATGCAGAAAAAGAAGAAGCTAATGCCGTCTTGCTCTGAGGGTTGGAAACCGAGGGTAGAGGCATCGCAAGACTCTGATAGGCTATTAGTTATTTGTTTTCTATTTTGTAAAAATGGTTGTTGTTGTTGATACCACATGAACTATTTAAAGACTAATCTATGAATATGTAAAGAACTGGCTAATGTATAACCACTTCTCCAATATATAACCTGCTCTCTATTTTCCCTCTCTTTCTTACTGAACTTCTTGCCTTACTTTGGTTAGTCTCAAATGGCACCCTATTCCATACACAGTGCACTACTTTTTGACCAGTGCCCAGGGCCACCTAGTCCACTATATAGGGAATAGAAAGCCATTTGGGACGTATACAAACAGAAGCTTGTAAACCTGGAAGATGAAGAGTCTGTCCAGTCAATATTTCTGCTAATCTCATCCTCACAGTGCCACGGAAACAAACCACCCTGATGTCTAACAGCTTTCACTACAGTACTTATCGTTCTAAACACATTACCACGTCATCATACGGTATGAAGACGTGTCTTTCTCAATGGCTGAATAGCTTTTTACCCAAGTATTTTAGTCCTTAGTGTGATCACAACACTTAGAATACACTAACAAGAATCTGTTGTTTGAGCCAGACCACAATGGAGCACTCTCTCTTTCAAAGGTTTTAACATCACCAAGTAGGTTGTCTGATAAGATCTGGGCTGTGTCCTAAATGGGCCCTGGTCAAACTAGTGCCCTAAACAGGGAATAGGGATTCCATTTTAACTTTCTGTTCCCAAGTATGTTGATCTATTGACAGAAAGCTCGGGACCTATTTTACCTAACTCAACCTGAAGCTTTGGCTGGATTCCACCCTTAGGATTACAGGCTAAAAGCCTATGAACATTTTCTTCTTGAAAGTCCAATATCTTCACTTGACTGGTGACACGCAACACATTTTGAAACTGGAACTGTGGACTAATGAAAAAAAATTATACAAAAATATATTGTTTTTACAAAATGTTGTCTTTGTTCAGATAGCACGTTTTTGACCAATCAGAAAGCATAAACATTCCAGACTTCAGGTACATACACTCTTGTCCTTGACGATGACCAAAGGAAATGCTTCTCAGTTTATCTACAGTTAAGGTCCCCTATAGAGTGGCTATAGATGGCTTTATGTGCCTATAGGTTTATTTATGCTATTGATCTGAATAGGAAACTATAATTCAGCTAAATAACAAACATCTAGTCAAGCAGCATGATGACCTAATAGTGTTACATCTAACGATGTAAGAAAATAGTTGATAATGTCACATCATGGCTCTAATGGGTGGCTGTCCTATAAGCATCTACAATATGGACACGTCCCTGTCTTCATAACCCATACCTTCATCCTGAGTGTGTACGAGACGGTCCCTGTCTTCATAATCCCATACCTTCATCCTGAGTGTGTACGAGACCGTCCCTGTCTTCAAAACCCACACCTTCATCCTGAGTGTGTACGAGACGGTCCCTGTCTTCATATCCCATACCTTCATCCTGAGTGTGTACGAGACGGTCTCTGTCTTCATATCCCATACCTTCATCCTGAGTGTGTACGAGACCGTCCCTGTCTTCATAACCCATACTTTCATCCTGAGTGTGTACGAGACCATCCCTGTCTTCATAACCCATACCTTCATCCTGAGTGTGTACGAGACGGTCTCTGTCTTCATAAACCAACCTTCATCCTGAGTGTGTACGAGACAGTCTCTGTCTTCATAACCCATACCTTCATCCTGAGTGTGTACGAGACCATCCCTGTCTTCATAACCCATACCTTCATCCTGAGTGTGTACGAGACGGTCTCTGTCTTCATAAACCAACCTTCATCCTGAGTGTGTACGAGACGGTCTCTGTCTTCATAAACTAACCTTCATCCTGAGTGTGTACGAGACATACACCGTTGAAAAGTTTGGGGTCACTTAGAAATGTCCTTGTTTTTGAAAGAAAAGTCAATTTTTTGTCCATTAAAATAACATCAAATTGATCAGAAATACAGTGTAGACATTGTTAATGTTGTAAATGACTATTGTAGCTGGAAACGACTGATTTTTAATGGAATATCTACATAGGCGTACAGAGGCCCATTATAAGCAACCATCACTCCTGTGTTCCAATGACACGTTGTGTTAGCTAATCCAAGTTCATCATTTTAAAAGGCTAATTGATCATTAGAAAACACTTTTGCAATTATGTTAGCCCGGCTAAAAACTGTTGTACTGACTAAAGAAGCTATAAAACTGGCGTTCTTTAGACTAGTTGAGTACCTGAAGCATCAGCATTTGTGGGTTTGATTACAAGCTTAAAATGTCCAGAAACAAAGCACTTTCTTCTGAAACTCATCAGTCTATTCTTGTTCAGAGAAATGAAGGCTATTCCATGTGTGGAATTGGCAAGAAACTGAAGATCTCATACAACGCTGTGTAATAATCCCTTCACAGAACAGCACAAACTGGCTCTAACCAGAAGAGAAAGAGGAGTGGGAGGCCCCGGTGCACAACTGAGCAAGAGAACAAGTACATTAGAGTGTCTAGTTTGAGACACAGACACCTCACAAGTCCTCAACTGGCAGCTTCATTAAATAGTGCCCGCAAAACACCAGTCTCAACGTCAACAGTGAAGAGGCGACTCCGGGATGTTGACCTTCTAGGCAGAGTTCCTCTGTCCAGTCTCAACGTTAACAGTGAAGAGGCGACTCCGGGATGTTGACCTTCTAGGCAGAGTTCCTCTGTCCAGTCTCAACGTCAACAGTGAAGAGGCGACTCTGGGATGTTGACTTCTAGGCAGAGTTCCTCTGTCCAGTCTCAACGTCAACAGTGAAGAGGCGACTCTGGGATGTTGACCTTCTAGGCAGAGTTCCTCTGTCCAGTCTCAACGTCAACAGTGAAGAGGCGACTCCGGGATGTTGACCTTCTAGGCAGAGGTCCTCTGTCCAGTCTCAACGTCAACAGTGAAGAGGCGACTCCGGGATGTTGACCTTCTAGGCAGAGTTTCTCTGTCCAGTCTCAACGTCAACAGTGAAGAGGCGACTCCGGGATGTTGACCTTCTAGGCAGAGTTTCTCTGTCCAGTCTCAACGTCAACAGTGAAGAGGCGACTCCGGGATGTTGACCTTCTAGGCAGAGTTCCTCTGTCCAGTCTCAACGTCAACAGTGAAGAGGCGACTCCGGGATGTTGACCTTCTAGGCAGAGTTTCTCTGTCCAGTCTCAACGTCAACAGTGAAGAGGCGACTCTGGGATGTTGACCTTCTAGGCAGAGTTCCTCTGTCCAGTCTCAACGTCAACAGTGAAGAGGCGACTCTGGGATGTTGACCTTCTAGGCAGAGTTCCTCTGTCCAGTCTCAACGTCAACAGTGAAGAGGCGACTCCGGGATGTTGACTTCTAAGCAAAGTGGCATTGGAATACAGGAGTGATGGTTTCTGATAATGGGCCTCTGTACTCCTATGTAGATATTCCATAATAAAATCTGACGTTTCTAGATACAATAGTCATTTACAACATTAACAATGTCCACACTGTATTTCTGATCAATTTGATGTTATTTTAATGGACAAAAAATGTGCTTTTCTTTTAAAAATATGGACATTTCTAAGTGACCCCAAACTTCTGAACAGCAGTGTACATACCCCAGAACCACCATTGACTGTAGCCATTCTCAAAACAAGTGTTAGATATTAAACAAACTAAAATATGAAGAACCTTTGTATGTCTTTTCCTATATATATATATATACCATTGTACATACGTGTGTACGTATGAATGTTTGTATGTAAAATATATATTCAATGTTAATGAAGAAAGGGAATGTTTGTTGTTGGAAATTCTAACAGAACCATGTAATAACCAACACTGTTAAATCTGGGTTTTGTCTTCTTTTTGCGTTACGTTGATGACATTAAATTTGGGACCACAACAATTTTCTTTCTTCTAAAATCATCTCCAGAAACGTCTGGGAATCTGAAATCAAATGTCTATTCCATTACTAATAATCATCGTGTATGGTTAAGATCTTCAAATAAATGACAGTTGGTATGGGGCATGTACCAAATGGCACCATATTCCCTGTATAGTGCACTACTTTTAAACAAGGCCCATAGAACTCTGCTCAAAAGTAGTGCACTATAAAAGGAATAAGGTGTCAATTCGGACACACACATACTTAATCATTAGAAGTGGACTCATGCAGACAAGTGTTTCTATTCAGTCATACTATAACTATAGGAGTCATATAGTAACTGTAGGAGTCACAGTATAACTGTAGGAGTCACACTCTAACTGTAGGAGTCAGACTATAACTATAGGAGTCAGACTATAACTATAGGAGTCAGACTATAACTATAGGAGTCAGACTATAACTATAGGAGTCAGACTATAACTATAGGAGTCAGACTATAACTAACTATAGGAGTCATACTATAACTATAGGAGTCATACTATAACTATAGGAGTCAGACTATAACTATAGGAGTCAGACTATAACTGTAGGAGGCAGACTATAACTTTAGGAGTCAGACTATAACTTTAGGAGTCAGACTATAACTATAGGAGTCAGACTATAACTATAGGAGTCAGACTATAACTATAGGAGTCAGACTATAACTATAGGAGTCAGACTATAACTATAGGAGTCAGACTATAACTAACTATAGGAGTCAGACTATAACTATAGGAGTCAGACTATAACTGTAGGAGGCAGACTATAACTTTAGGAGTCAGACTATAACTTTAGGAGTCAGACTATAACTATAGGAGTCAGACTATAACTATAGGAGTCAGACTATAACTATAGGAGTCAGACTATAACTATAGGAGTCAGACTATAACTATAGGAGTCATACTATAACTATAGGAGTCAGACTATAACTATAGGAGTCAGACTATAACTGTAGGAGGCAGACTATAACTTTAGGAGTCAGACTATAACTTTAGGAGTCAGACTATAACTATAGGAGTCAGACTATAACTATAGGAGTCAGACTATAACTATAGGAGTCAGACTATAACAATAGGAGTCAGACTATAACTATAGGAGTCATACTATAAATGTTGGATTCTTAATATGAATGTAGGAGACATGATATAACTGCAGGAGCTATACTGTAACTGAAGGAGTCATAATCCATTCAATCAACATAGCTGTATGAGTTATAATATATCTGTTGAATTCAGCCTATAACTATAGGAGTCATAGTATAACTGTAGGAGTCAAAGTACAGAATCCACAGAATCCCTTGTTGGATGCAGAAACTGGCAGAGAACTTTTCCGTGCAACAATGTCTCTGGAAAACTTCCACATTATTTCCACGTTTATCTGCTTCGATAACCGAGAAACCAGACCAGCTCAGCGGCAGAGAGACCAGCTAGCTGCAATCATGTCAGTGCAGAGAGACAAGCTAGCTGCAATTAGGTCAGTGCAGAGAGACAAGCTAGCTGCTATCAGGTCAGTGCAGAGGGACGAGCTAGCTGCTATCAAGTCAGTGCAGAGAGACATGCTAGCTGCAATCAAATCAAATCAAAGGTATTTATATAGCCCTTCGTACATCAGCTGATATCTCAAAGTGCAGTACAGAAACCCAGCCTAAAACCCCAAACAGCAAGCAATGCAGGTGTAGAAGCACGGTGGCTAGGGAAATCTCACTAGAAAGGCCTAAACCTAGAAAGAAACCTAGAGCGGAACCAGGCTATGTGGGGTGGCCAGTCCTCTTCTGGCTGTGCCGGGTGGAGATTATAACAGAACATGGCCAAGATGTTCAAATGTTCATAAATGACCAGCATGGTCCAATAATAATAAGGCAGAACAGTTGAAACTGGAGCAGCAGCACGGCCAGGTGGACTGGGGACAGCAAGGAGTCATCATGCCAGGTAGTCCTGAGGCATGGTCCTAGGGCTCAGGTCCTCCTCCGAGAGAGAAAGAAAGACAATTAGAGAGAGCACACTTAAATTCACACAGGACACCGAATAGGACAGGAGAGGTACTCCAGATATAACAAACTGACCCTGGCCCCCCGACACATAAACTACTGCAGCATAAATACTGGAGGCTGAGACACGTCAGATCAGTGCAGAGAGACAGGCTAGCTGCTATTAGATCAGTGCAGAGAGACAAGCTAGCTGCTATCAGGTCAGTGCAGAGAGACAAGCTAGCTGCAATCAGATCAGTGCAGAGAGACAGGCTAGCTGTAATCAGATCAGTGCAGAGAGACGAGGTAGCTGCTATCAGATCGGTGCAGAGAGACAAGCTAGCTGCAATCAGATCAGTGCAGAGAGACAGGCTAGCTGTAATCAGATCAGTGCAGAGAGACGAGGTAGCTGCTATCAGGTCGGTGCAGAGAGACAAGCTAGCTGCAATCAGGTCAGTGTGGGACAAGTGGGTGGACCGCCTTCCCCTGTTTTACAACCCTTGGCCCAACGTTACTGTTGATGATCAGCTTATTCTTGACGCTTTAGAAACGCACACCTATTTAGGAGAGGTGCTGGATAGTGGAGTAGAACACCTGTTTAGGAGAGGTGCGGGCTAACAGAGTAGAACACCTGTTTAGGAGAGGTGCGGGCTAACAGAGTAGAACACCTATTTAGGAGAGGTGCGGGCTAACAGAGTAGAACACCTATTTAGGAGAGGTGCGGGCTAACAGAGTAGAACACCTGTTTAGGAGAGGTGCTGGCTAGCAGAGTAGAACACCTGTTTAGGAGAGGTGCTGGCTAGCAGAGTAGAACACCTGTTTAGGAGAGGTGCTGGCTAGCAGAGTAGAACACCTATTCAGGCGAGGTGCTGGCTATCAGAGTAGAACACCTATTCAGGAGAGGTGCTGGCTAGCAGAGTAGAACACCTGTTTAGGAGAGGTGCTGGCTAGTGGAGTAGAACACCTATTCAGGAGAGGTGCTGGCTATCAGAGTAGAACACCTGTTTAGGAGAGGTGCGGGCTAACAGAGTAGAACACCTGTTTAGGAGAGGTGCTGGCTATCAGAGTAGAACACCTATTCAGGAGAGGTGCTGGCTAGCAGAGTAGAACACCTGTTTAGGAGAGGTGCTGGCTAGCAGAGTAGAACACCTGTTTAGGAGAGGTGCTGGCTAGCAGAGTAGAACACCTGTTTAGGAGAGGTGCGGGCTAACAGAGTAGAACACCTGTTTAGGAGAGGTGCTGGCTAGTGGAGTAGAACACCTATTCAGGCGAGGTGCTGGCTAGCAGAGTAGAACACCTGTTTAGGAGAGGTGCGGGCTAACAGAGTAGAACACCTGTTTAGGAGAGGTGCTGGCTAGTGGAGTAGAACACCTATTCAGGCGAGGTGCTGGCTAGCAGAGTAGAACACCTGTTTAGGAGAGGTGCTGGCTAGCAGAGTAGAACACCTGTTTAGGAGAGGTGCGGGCTAACAGAGTAGAACACCTGTTTAGGAGAGGTGCGGGCTAACAGAGTAGAACACCTGTTTAGGAGAGGTGCTGGCTAGTGGAGTAGAACACCTATTCAGGCGAGGTGCTGGCTAGCAGAGTAGAACACCTGTTTAGGAGAGGTGCTGGCTAGCTGAGTAGAACACCTGTTCAGGCGAGGTGCTGGCTAGCAGAGTAGAACACCTGTTTAGGAGAGGTGCTGGCTAACAGAGTAGAACACCTATTCAGGCGAGGTGCTGGCTAGCAGAGTAGAACACCTGTTTAGGAGAGGTGCTGGCTAGCAGAGTAGAACACCTATTCAGGAGAGGTGCTGGCTAGCAGAGTAGAACACCTGTTCAGGCGAGGTGCTGGCTAGCAGAGTAGAACACCTGTTTAGGAGAGGTGCTGGCTAACAGAGTAGAACACCTATTCAGGCGAGGTGCTGGCTAGCAGAGTAGAACACCTGTTTAGGAGAGGTGCTGGCTAGCAGAGTAGAACACCTATTCAGGAGAGGTGCTGGCTAGCAGAGTAGAACACCTGTTCAGGCGAGGTGCTGGCTAGCTGAGTTGAACACCTGTTTAGGAGAGGTGCTGGCTTATAGTTAGTTTGTATAGTGTCAAAGGACACACACAGGTGACTGTAATCATGGTCGGGTGTCGCCCGATATCATTGGTTAATTCTCAGATCTAAAAATAACATACGAAAAACATGAATGGATATCATACGATCATAGGTACAATTTGGCTCCATAGGCCTACAAACATTTACAATGAAGTGCAAAAACACAACAATCACAAGAATGGCTTCAGATCAACGTTTATGTTGAGACCGAAGGGAGCAAAGGTCTTTAAATTAAAGATCCAGGCAGCCTCTCGTTTTAACAATAAATTGTCGAGGTCACTCCCTCTCCTAGGGAGGGTGACATGTTCGATACCAATATAACGCAGAGACAAAATCAAGTAGTTTGCTTCCAAAAAGTGGGCCGCACAGTGGATAAATCTAGTTTTTGCACGTAATGGTGCTACGATGCTACGAGATTCGTACTTTTAATTAGCACTTTGTTTTACCCACATAATGTTTACCACAGGGACAAGTTATAAGATAAATAACTGCCTTAGTGGAGCACGTGGAAACACCTTTAATTGGGATCTGTTTCCCTGTTTGTGGGTGTTTGAAGGATCTACATTTATAAGTGCCATTGCATTGAGCAGAGCCATTACACTTGTAGTTTCCATCCAGTAGAGGCGCAAATAGACGTTGTGCAGGGATATCTTGGGGTGGTTAATCAGAGTTTACCAATTTATCTCTGGGATTTCTACCCCACAAGAATACGACCAAGGGAAGGACCAAAAACACATTACAGACTATCTTCGAATGTGCCAATGTTTGTGAACAATTCCCTTCATTTGTTCAGAGCACTTTGAATAGCGGGTAGCTACAACGCAAGAATGCATCTTTTTGGAAACCGACCTTGAAAAAGATCATGTCTCGGTTTTGTTTTGGTTTGTTTTGAATTCTCTTTGCTTCACAGCCATATTTCTGTCGAAATCTGTTTGTTTTTTGTATGTTCTTTTGATATTGGCAGAATTGGCTGTTTTTCAAAGGGAAGCAGGTCAGCCCTCAACAAACTGTTACGATCAGTAGGCTTCCTGTAAAGATCAGTGTATAGAACATTATCTTCACACAAGATCAGAAGATCAAGAAAACTGCTTTGACGTGTGTCAGATAGTAAATCTCAGATGCTCAGAACAGGAGTTAAACACATGGAACTGTTTGCATCACCCCTCCATAGAACAAAAATATCATCAATATACCGTTTCCAATTATGTTAGGCAAGAAAACATTTTTAAGGTGATTGAAAATGGACTGTTTCTGTCACGATTGTTGACTAAATAAGTGGACCAAGGCGCAGCGTGAGTAGAGTTCCACATCTGAATTACTAGTGAAACTTCCAACAAAACGACAACGATATAAAGGCCGTGACCATGGCGCACTAACAAAAACAATATCCCACAACACAGGTGGGAAAAGGGACACATGATCCCCAATTAGAGGTAACGATATGCAGCTGCCTCCAATTGGGAACCATACTCACACACCAACACAGAAATAGAATACATAGAAACCCCCACTAGTCACGCTCTGACCTAAAACCACCAAAACACCATGAGGGCTCTCTATGGTCAGGGCGTGACAGTTTCTCCATGTAACCCACATATATCTTAGCATAGTTAGAAGCCATGGGAGATCCCATAGCAGTAGCTTTCGTCTGAATAAATAAATAATTTTGAAAGATGAAGTTGCTGTGTGTGAGTACTATTTCAGCCAATGTTATAATGCATGCACTGGAAGGTAGTTCATTAAAGTCATGTTGCAGAAGAAGATGTCCCGTGGCTTCAATACTGCCCTAGTGTGGAATATTAGTGTATAACGACTCAACATCAAAAGTAACTAACAAGGTATTCTCAGGAAGAGGATCAAGAGATTCAATAATAGGGATCATACTGCTGGTGTCCTTTAGGAGGAGAGCTGTTCTGAGACCATACTGCTGGTGTCCTTTAGGAGGGGAGCTGCTCTGAGACCATACTGCTGGTGTCCTTTAGGAGGGGAGCTGTTCTGAGACCATACTGCTGGTATCCTTCAGGAGGGAAGCTGTTCTGAGACCATACTGCTGGTGTCCTTTAGGAGGGGAGCTGTTCTGAGACCATACTGCTGGTGTCCTTTAGGAGGGGAGCTGTTCTGATACCATACTGCTGGTGTCCTTTACAAAGGAGGGGAGCTGTTCTGATACCATACTGCTGGTGTCCTTTACAAAGGAGGGGACCTGTTCTGAAATCATACTGCTGGTGTCCTTTACAAAGGAGGGGAGCTGTTCTGAGACCATACTGCTGGTGTCCTTTACAAAGGAGGGGAGCTGTTCTGAGACCATACTGCTGGTGTCCTTTACAAAGGAGGTGAGCTGTTCTGAGACCATACTGCTGGTGTCCTTTACAAAGGAGGGGAGCTGTTCTGAGACCATACTGCTGGTGTCCTTTACAAAGGAGGTGAGCTGTTCTGAGACCATACTGCTGGTGTCCTTTACAAAGGAGGGGAGCTGTTCTGAGTCCATACTGCTGGTGTCCTTTAGGAGGGGAGCTGTTCTGATACCATACTGCTGGTGTCCTTTACAAAGGAGGGGAGCTGTTCTGAAATCATACTGCTGGTGTCCTTTACAAAGGAGGGGAGCTGTTCTGAGATCATACTGCTGGTGTCCTTTAGGAGGGGAGCTGTTCTGAGACCATACTGCTGGTGTCCTTTAAGAGGAGAGCTGTTCTGAGACCATACTGCTGGTGTCCTTTAGGAGGAGGGGAGCTGTTCTGAGACCATACTGCTGGTGTCCTTTAAGAGGAGAGCTGTTCTGAGACCATACTGCTGGTGTCCTTTAGGAGGGAAGCTGTTCTGAGACCATACTGCTGGTGTCCTTTAGGAGGAGAGCTGTTCTGAGACCATACTGCTGGTGTCCTTTAGGAGGGGAGCTGTTCTGAGACCATACTGCTGGTGTCCTTTACAAAGGAGGGAGCTGTTCTGAGACCATACTGCTGGTGTCCTTTAGGAGGGAAGCTGTTCTGAGACCATACTGCTGGTGTCCTTTACAAAAGAGGGGAGCTGTTCTCAGATCATACTGCTGGTGTCCTTTACAAAGGAGGGGAGCTGTTCTGAGACCATACTGCTGGTGTCCTTTAGGAGGGGAGCTGTTCTGAGACCATACTGCTGGTGTCCTTTACAAAGGAGGGGAGCTGTTCTGAGACCATACTGCTGGTGTCCTTTACAAAGGAGGTGAGCTGTTCTGAGACCATACTGCTGGTGTCCTTTACAAAGGAGGGGAGCTGTTCTGAGACCATACTGGTGTCCTTTAGGAGGGGAGCTTTTCTGAGACCATACTGCTGGTGTCCTTTAGGAGGGGAGCTGTTCTGAGACCATACTGCTGGTGTCCTTTAGGAGGGGAGCTGTTCTGAGACCATACTGCTGGTGTCCTTTAGGAGAGGAGCTGTTCTGAGACCATACTGCTGGTGTCCTTTACAAATGAGGGGAGCTGTTCTGAGACCATACTGCTGGTGTCCTTTACAAAGGAGGGGAGCTGTTCTGAGACCGTTACTGCTGGTGTCCTTTAGGAGGAGAGCTGTTCTGAGACCATACTGCTGGTGTCCTTTACAAAGGAGGGGAGCTGGTCTGAGACCATACTGCTGGTGTCCTTTACAAAGGAGGGGAGCTGTTCTGAGACCATACTGCTGGTGTCCTAACTGTATCAATACCCTCTACAATAGGGTCCGTTACTGCATCAATGCCCTCTACAATAGGGGCCGTTACTGCATCAATACCCTCTACAATAGGGGCCGTTACTGCATCAATGCCCTCTACAATAGGGGCCGTTACTGCATCAATACCCTCTACAATAGGGGCCGTTACTGCATCAATACCCTCTACAATAGGGGCCGTTACTGCATCAATACCCTCTACAATAGGGGCTGTTACTGTATCAATGCCCTCTACAATAGGGGCTGTTACTGTATCAATGCCCTCTACAATAGGGACTGTTACTGTATCAATGCCCTCTACAATAGGGACTGTTACTGTATCAATGCCCTCTACAATAGGGACTGTTACTGCATCAATGCCCTCTACAATAAGGGCCGTTACTGCATCAATGCCCTCTTTACTATAGGATAGTGTTCTAAGATTGGCCAGTTGGGTCACTTCTGAGTTTCTTGTAAAAGGTGTTGTCAAGCAGTTGTCTATGGCCCTCATAAACATAAACTGTCCTATCCATGAGTACAACCGACCTGCCCTTATCAACAGGGGGGTAAGGACTGTCCTATCCATGAGTACAACCGACCTGCCCTTATCAACAGGGCTGGTAAGGACTGACGTGTCCATGAGTACAACCGACCTGCCCTTATCAACAGGGGGGTAAGGACTGTCCTATCCATGAGTACAACCGACCTGCCCTTATCAACAGGGCTGGTAAGGACTGACGTATCCATGAGTACAACCGACCTGCCCTTATCAACAGGGGGTAAGGACTGTCCTATCCATGAGTACAACCGACCTGCCCTTATCAACAGGGGGTAAGGACTGTCCTATCCATGAGTACAACCGACCTGCCCTTATCAACAGGGCTGGTAAGGACTGATATATCAGATTGTACAACCGACCCACCCTTATCAGCAAGGGGGGAAAGAACTCACGTATCGGATTGTACAACCGACCCGCCCTTATCAACAGGGTGGTTAAGGACTGACGTAATGGATTGTAAATCAAGCAAAGCTTGTTTTTCATCCTGAGGTAAATTATGTAAAGATTTGTTCTCCTGTTTTTTCTTAAGGAGATGAACAACATATTTTTCAACAAGTCTGCTATATGTCTCCATAGACTGACTGCAATTGGCTGGAGGTATAAAATAACTCTTGCTTCTAAAAGGAGTCGAAGTATGTACAGGTGAGCAGTCTACATGTTCAGTAGAAATATCACGATTAGGGAAGCTAAAGTATTCCCTTAAAGAGATGTTTCTAAAAAAACTTAAACATGTCTACCTTAACATCGAAATCGTTGCACAAAAGATTACCCTTCACTATTAAGTATGGAGACATGGGCAGGGCTCAATATCTTGCTTGATAAATTGAAGACACTCAGTCCCGTGTGTTCTGGGACCGTGTGAACGGTCCCCTGCCTCTGGTAGTCGTTGATGAGCAGCTTCTGCCCCTTCAGGCAGTACATACCGTCTAAACCCGAAAAATATGGAATCAAGATCTGGGCTGCCTGTGATGCTGCTTCATCATATTCGTGGAACCTGAGAATAACCTATGTATGTGGGCTGTCCTGGATGTGACACAGGGACTCCTTGGCCACAACATCACATGCAATAACTTTTTTTTACTTCGCACAAGCTGGGACAGGAGGTCCTCAAGAGGAAGCTGACGATGGCAGGAGAACAAGGCTGAAGTTGTACGTATTCCTAACCAATTGTGGTTTTTGTTTGTTTACTTACTTACTTTGCAAAAAATGTTGCTGCTACCGTCTCGTAGACTGAAAATAACTTCTGGGCATTAGAACTTCGATTTCTCACCACGGACTGGCAAATCCTTTTTTTCCTTTAACAAGTCCGACGTGAATGATATACTGCTTTCCAGGGAGAGGCCCAGATCTCCGTCATTTGCGTGAAGAGAAGGTGGAGAAAAAGGGGCCAAAAGGCTGCTAGCAAACGTGCAATCTTTGGAAAATAAAATCGATGACCTACGCAGAATGTTAAACTACCAACGGGACATTCAAATCTGTAATATCTTATGCTTCAAGGAATAGTTGGTTGGTTACACGCTGTATCGGCATCTGGTAAGACAGTGGGCGGCGGACCATGTATTTTTGTAAATAACAGCTGGTGCACGATATCTAAGAAACTCTCAAGGTTTTGCATGCCTGAGGTAGAGTATCTCATGATAAGCTGTAGACCACATTATCTACTTAGAGTTTCGATATGTATTTTTTTTAGCTGTCAACACACCACCACAGACTGATGCTGGCACTAAGACAGCACCTTATATTCCGCAATAAGCAAACAGGAAAAATGCTTTAATGAAAGGAAACTTAAATCTGTTTATCAGCATGTTAAAATTAAATGTGCAACTAGAGGCAAAAAAACTCTGGACCACCTTTGCTCCACACTCAGAGATGCATACAAAGCTCTCCCTCGCCCTCCAAATCTGACCATAATTATATCCTCCTGATTCCTGCTTACAAGCAAAAAATTAAACAGGAAGTACCAGTGTTAAGCCACAGGACTGTTTTGATAGCACAGACTGGAATATGTTCCAGGATTCCTCCGATGGCATTGAGGAGTACACCACATCTGTTATTGGCTTAATCAATAAGTGCATCGATGACGTCGTCCCCACAGTGACCATACGTACATATCCCAACCAGAAGCCATCGATTACAGGCAACATCCTCACTGAGCTAAAGGCTAGAGCTGATGCTTTCAAGGAGCGGGACTCTAACCCGGAAGCTTATAAGAAATCACACTATGCCCTCTGACGAACCATCAAACAGGAAAAGCATCAATACAAGACTAGGATCGAATTGTACTACACCGGCTCGGACGCTCGTCGGATGTGGCAGGGCTTGCAAACTATTACAGACTACAAAGGGAAGTATTCAGGCCAAAGAGTTCAATCTTGGTTTCATCAGACCAGAGAATCTTGTTTCTCATGTTCTAACAGTCCTTTAGGTGCCTTTTGGCAAACTCCAAGCGAGCTGTCATGTGCCTTTTACTGCGGAGTGGCTTCCGTCTGGCCACTCTACCAGAAAGGCCTGATTGGTGGTGTGATGCAGAGATGGTTGTCCATCCTGAAGGTTCCCCCATCACTTTCCGAACTAACTGTGTATTTATACTCCGGACTCCGACATTGCTTGTCCTAATATTTATATATTTCTAGATTTGTGTGGATTGTTGTGAATTGTTAGATATTACTGCACTGTTGGAGCCAGGAACACGAGCATCTCTCTCTCTCTCTCTCTCTGACACTGCGGATGGTGGGAGTGCGTTTGACTGGGTCTGACCTGACCAAGGCCAAACTCTGCAGGCTCCACTGTAAACAGACTCAGCTTTAAAGGGAACCAAATGTCTGCTGTCACTGTTTCACAAGCCGTTTTAATACATTGCGCTAACATACGTATGTCCTTTGTCCTGATCTTGTCCACATTCTGATTGTGCCCATATTTTCTAAAATATGTCTTCACATGGTATTAAAATGTGTCCTTACATGGTATTAAAATGTGTCTTCACATGGTATTAAAATGTGTCTTCACATGGTATTAAAATGTGTCTTCACATGGTATTAAAATGTGTCTTCACATGGTATTAAAATGTGTCTTCACATGGTATTAAAATTTAACTAGGGAAGTCAGTTAAGAACAAATTCTTATTTACAATTACGGCCTACCCTGACCAAACCCTAACCCGAACGACGCTGGGCCTGTCTAAAATGGTGGACATGAACAGAATGTGGAAATTATCAGGACAAAGGCCTCATGTTAGAACCAGGTATAAACGGGCTACTGTTTTAGCCCCTTTCTCAGTCCCAGCTCCCGACACCTCAGTCGTAATGATGATGTCTGAAATCCCTGGGTGACTGGGATTCAGGAGGAGTCAGGAAGACTTAACTGGGTGGAAGGAGGAGGACAGTCTATGTGGACCTCAGTGGAACGTGTTGCAGGGACCCTGGGTGTGCGTCCCAAATATCACCCAATTTCTTCTATAGTGCAGTGTGGCCCAGAGAGCAAAAGTACTGCAATATGAGAGGAATAGAGTGCCGATTGGGACGAACAGCCCGAGTCTTTAATGCACAAACCAGCAGGATGTTATCCAGGTCAGGAAGAATTGAGGGTTTGAGATCGTCAAGTCTCTGTTTCATCTCCTGTCTGTCTGTCTGTCTGTCTGTCTGTCTGTCTGCTTCCCTGCCTGTCTGTCTGCTTCCCTGCCTGTCGGTATTGTGGGTCTCTGTCTTCTGTAGTGAGTTGGCTGGAAGCTGGGGGAGGAGAGAGGGAGGAGGAGGATCTGGAAGCTCGAGGAGGAGAGAGGGAGGAGGAGAGAGGGAGGAGAAGGAAGGCGAGGAGAGGAGTGGGAGAGTCTTGGTTTGTTTTCTCAGGCCGGTAGCGGCCTTAAAGGTTCTCCCTTTATTTGAAGTGTTATATTTTCTTTCTCTTTCTTTCTCTCTCCCCATTTTGGAGTGATTCCTTATGGCGGAGTATGTTGCCTTTTTTATACTTTATAAAGCCACAAATTGCAAACTGACAAAAAGATAACAGAAATGTAGATGTGTTTGCTTACTCAAATGTTTCATTGTGTCGACATTGAAGTTAAACTCTGGATAAACTCGAAGAGAGAGCACATGCTAGAACAGTTGTGCCCAAGCTTTTCTATATGGAAAGAAAACTTTATTGAACCGGGTGTGATTGTGGTGAAACAGTGCCATCTATCTTACATGGGGAAGCAGCGTAGCCTAGTGGTTAGGGCGTTGGACTAGTAACCGGAAGGTTCGAATCCCCAAGGCAGTTAACCCAATGTTCCTAGGCCGTCATTGAAATTAAGAATTTGTTCTTAGATTACTTGCCTAGTTAAATAAAGACCATGCAGCTGTGTACAGTAATTATGGTTTACTAGCTACAGTCTCGGTCTAAATGATTCGGTATTTAGTGCACAACTTTTGACCAGGGCCTATAAACAAACATTGCTGATGCAAAGGGACATCTATTATTATAGAAAGGTAATAGATGGAATAGAAGGTCCTATTATTATAGCTCTGCTCCCACACGTGATGTGGCATTTAGTGTTGTCCGGCATCACCTGTTCCAGCTTAAATATGTCTTAAATGCAGACAAAACTAAACTAATGGCATTCTCAAGATCAAGAAAGCTAGTCTGCCATAGATGGTCTTAGCAAAAGAAGACTATCAAGGTTCAGTCATCATGAAATTATTTTACCTTGAAGCTGTATTTTAAGACCCAAATTCAATACCTCACAAAAAAGCTTAAGCTGGGCTTTTACTTTAGGAACAAGTCATTTCAATATCTAAAAGACCTTGTTGGAGCCACCTTTTTGCTTTTCTTGAATATGAGGATATTCTGTATGCCCCAGGGTGAGCTAGTTTGATCACCCCGACATAGTCAGGCTACTAGGTGAGTTAGTTTGATCACCCCGACATAGTCAGGATACTAGGTGGGTTAGTATGACCACCCCAACATAGTCAGGATGCTAGGTGAGTTAGTTTGATCACCCCAACATAGTTAGGCTGCTAGGTGAGTTAGTTTGATCACCCCAACATAGTCAGGATGCTAGGTGAGTTAGTTTGATCACCCCAACATAGTCAGGATGCTAGGTGAGTTAGTTTGATCACCCCAACATAGTCAGGATGCTAGGTGAGTTAGTTTGATCACCCCAACATAGTTAGGCTGCTAGGTGAGTTAGTTTGATCACCCCAACATAGTCAGGCTACTAGGTGAGTTAGTTTGATCACCCCGACATAGTCAGGATGCTAGGTGAGTTAGTTTGATCACCCCGACATAGTCAGGCTACTAGGTGAGTTAGTTTGACCACCCCAACATAGTCAGGATGCTAGGTGAGTTAGTTTGATCCCCCCAACATAGTCAGGCTGCTAGGTGACTTAGTTTGGACTCCTGCGGTTGAAGAGGCACTGTTGCGCCTTCTTCACCACACTGTCTGTGTGGGTGGACAATTTCAGTTTGTCTGTGATGTGTACAACCAGGAACTTAAAACTTTCCACCTTCTCCACTGTTGTCCTTTCGATGTGGATAAGGGGGGTGATCCCTCTGCTGTTTCCTGAAGTCCATGATCATCTCCTTTGATTTGTTGAAGTTGAGTGAGAGGGTGTTTTCCTGACACCACACTCCGAGTGCCCTCAGCTCCTCCCTGTAGGCTGTCTCGTCGTTGTTGGTGATCAATCCCACTACTGTTGTGTCGTCTGCAAACTCTTGGATTGAGCTGGAGGCGTGCATGGCCACGCAGTTGTGGGTGAACAGGGAGTACAGGAGAGGGCTGAGCACACACCCTTGTGGGGCCCCTGTGTTGAGGATCAGCGAAGTGGAGATGTTGTTTCCTACCTTCTCCACCTGGGGTTGGCCCGTCATAAAGTCCAGGACCCAGTTGCACAGGGAGGGGCTAAGACCCAGGGCCTCCAGCTTGATGATGAACTTGGAGGGTACTATGGTGTTGAAAGCTGTGCTGTAGTCAATGAACAGCATTCTTACATAGGTATTCCTTTTGTCCAGATGGGATAGGGCAGTGTGCAGTGCGATGGCGATTGTGTCATCTGTGGACCTATTGGGGCAGTATGAAAACTGAAGTGGGTCTAGGATGGCCGGTAAGGTGGCGGTGATATGATCCTTGACTAGCCTCTCAAAGCACTTCATGATGACAGAAGTGAGTGCTATGGGGCGGTAGTAATTTAGTTCAGCCATCTTTGCCTTCTGGGTACAGGAACAATGGTAGCCATCTTAAAGCATATGAGAACAACAGACTGGGATAGGGAGCGATTAAATATGTATGTTAACACACCAGCCAGCTGGTCTGCGCATGCTCTGAGGACGTGGCTTGGGATGCCGTCTGGGCCAGCAGCCTTGCGAGGGTTAGGAGGAGGAGAGGGGGGACTGCAGTCTTTGTTAGCGAGCCACGACGGTGGCACTGTATTATCCTCAACGCGGGAAAATAATGTTTTTAGTTGGTCTGGAAGCGTGACATCGATATCCGTGACGTGGCAGTTATTGTTTAAATAGTCAGTGATTGCCTGTAGACCCTGTCACATACGTCTTGTGTCTGAGCTGTTGAATTGTGACTCCACCTTAGCCCTGTACCGGCACTTCGCTTGCTTGATTGCCTTGCGGAGGGAATAACTACACTGTTTTTATTCAGCCATATTACCAGACCTCTTTCCATGGTTAAATGAAGTGGATCGCGCATTCAGAATTGCGCAAATGCCGCCATCCATCCACGGTTTCTGTTTAGGGTAGATTTTAATAGTCACAGTGGGTACAACATCGCCAATGCACTTATTTATAAACGCACTCACAGAGTCAGCGTATAGATCAATGTTGTTCTCAGAGGCTGACCGGAACTTATTCCAGTCCACGTGATCAAATCAATCTTGGAGCATGGTTTCCAATTGGTCAGACCAGCGTTGACTGGTTTTCGTCACCGGTAGATCCTGTTTTAGTTTCTGCCTATAAGCCGGGACGAGCAAGATGGCGTCATGGTCAGATTTGCCGACGGGAGGGCGGGGAAGGGCTTTGTATAAATTGCGGAAGTTAGAGTAGCAGTGGACTCTATGTAAACTGAAAACTATATACTCGGAGTAGCAGTGTCGTGCAATCAAATAATAAACATTGATCTCAAATTTGCTTTTTGTTAAAATCCCCAGCTGCAATAAATACAGCCTCCGAGTATATAGTTTTCAGTTTACATAGAGTCCATTGAAGTTCCTTTAGGGTCTTGGTGTTCACTTGGGGGGGGGGGGGGGGGACGATGTACACAGTTGTGATTATAACTGATGAGAATGGCTTGCATTTGATTTGAAGGAATTCTAGGTTGGGTAAGCAGAAGGACTTTAGTTCCTGTGTGTTGTTATGATCACACCATGACTTGTTAATCATAAACCCTACACCTTCACCCTTCCTCATCCCTGAGAGGTGGTTATCTCTGTCAGCTGGATGCATGGTTAGAAGCCAGGTGGCTGGACCGATTCCGATAAAATATACCAAGAGAGCCATGTTTCCGTGAAACAGAGAATGTCACAATCTCTGAAAGGCAACCCTTGCTCGAATATCGTCTACCTTGTTGTCAAGAGACTGGACTTTGGCTCCGTCTGCCCCTTCTGTGCCGCCGCTGTTTTGGGTCAGCTGCTGAGATTAGATCCATTGTCCTGGGTGGAGGATCCGCTTCGGGAAAGTCATATTCCTGGTCGAAATGTTGGTTAGTTGATATTGCTCTTATATCCAATAGTTCTTCCCGGCTGCATGTAATAAGACTTAAGATTCACTGGGGTAACAATGTCAGAAATAATAAATAAAAAATCTAAATACTGCATAGTTTCCTAAGAAAGCGAAGCGAGACGACCATCTCTGTTGGCGCCATTAACCCTACCAAGTCCAGTACATTATGGTACAGTACAGTCCAGTACATTATGGTACAGTCCAGTCCATTATGGTACAGTACAGTCCAGTACATTATGGTACAGTACAGCCCAGTACATTACGCTACAGTACAGTACGGTCCAGTACATTATGCTATAGTACATTATGGTACAGTACAGTAGAGTACATTATGGTACAGTACAGTACATTATGGTACAGTACAGTACATTACATTATGGTACAGTACAGTACATTATGGTCCAGTACATTATGGTACAGTACAGTCCAGTACATTATGGTACAGTACAGTACAGTGCATTACATTATGGTAAAGTACAGCCCAGTACAGTAGAGTACATAATGGTACAGTACAGTCCAGTACATTATGGTACAGTCCAGTACATTACATTATGGTACAGTACAGTACAGTACGGTACATTATGGTACAGTACAGTACATTATGGTGCAATACAGCCCAGTACATTATGGTACAGTACAGTACATTACGGAACAGTACAGTACATTACATTATGGTACAGTACAGTACATTATGGTACAGTACATTACATTATGGTACAGTACAGTACATTATGGTACAGTACAGTACATTACATTATGGTATTGTACATTACATTATGGTACAGTACAGTACATTACATTATGGTACAGTAGAGTACATTATGGTACAGTACATTACGGAACAGTACAGTACATTACATTATGGTATAGTACAGTACAGTACATTATGGTACAGTACAGTACATTATGGTACAGTACAGTAGAGTACATTATGGTACAGTACAGTAGAGTACATTATGGTACAGTACAGTAGAGTACATTATGGTACAGTACAGTGCATTACATTATGGTGCAGTACATTATGGTACAGTACAGTACATTATGGTACAGTACAGTACATTACATTATGGTACAGTACATTACATTATGGTACAGTACAGTACATTATGGTACAGTACAGTAGAGTACATTATGGTACAGTACAGTAGAGTACATTATGGTACAGTACAGTAGAGTACATTATGGTACAGTACAGTACATTATGGTACAGTACAGTGCATTACATTATGGTGCAGTACATTATGGTACAGTACAGTACGGTACATTATGGTACAGTACATTATGGTACAGTAGAGTACATTATGGTACAGTACATCTACTTTGTAATGTATGATGGTTTATTTGGGATGAGAATACTAATATAATAATAATAATAATACTGTAGCAAATACAATATTATTCAAACAGTCAATATCAAACTCCAATTTTGAAACTGATCATTAGCCTTTTAAATCATTTCATGAGATCAAATCAATAATTGTGTGATGATCTCATTAAGTTTAATTCCATTTCATGTATAATAATAACTCAATTTTCACGCTTCACAATCCAATATACAAGTCAACACCAAAACTCAGTTACTCTCCATTAAAATGAATTGACACTTGATTTCAAACAGCTTATAAGAAGAGATTTGGTGCAAATTCAAAATGACTGTTAACCTAGAATGATCACTAACCAGTCACAGTTAGCTGTTAGCTCAAGTCACAGTTAGCCAGTCACAGTTAGCTGTTAGCTCAAGTCTATGCGAATCACTGTATCTAAAACATGTTAGTTTGATTCAGTATACAATATTTTTTTAACATAATGAGAATAGCAATTAGTCTATAAACAGCACAAACAATAGAGGGCCCGATTCAGACTTAAGAAATCTATTCCTTTTTTTTTTTTACACATTTTGATTTATGCACTTCTCGGTAGTTGGTATCCACACATGGTGTGGCTCCCTTGCGTGCACTGAAGAAATTGAAATCAACCACAAGAAAACCCTCCCACTGGCTGGCCAACATATTTTATTGTGGAGTTTTCATTTATTTGGGTTTTCAGTACATTTATCTAAAGTCATCCTTTTAAATACGGTGCACCTGTCATTTTCTCAACAGACTCACTAGATTATATATGGAGAAAACAGGTTCAGAATAGTAAGAAAACTACCCAAATATAGTAAATGCATATTCGTCTCCTGTTCCGCACCAATTGGTAGATTTAAATGCTCAGTTCTGGTGCATTATTAATACTAAAAAGACAGGTTTTGGAGAGCCTTTACGCACTAAATATATTAGTGAATAAAAAAAAAACTGCGGTTGTTCATTCAGTGAAATACTGGAAGGTGAGAAAAGTGTACAATAGCGGTTGACCAGTAGTCCTATGAATCTACCCTGATAATCTTTCCTAATAATGGAACTGTGATGACAACGGTCCAGTCGTCGTGAACCTTTGTACCAGGCTTCAGGTTTAATCTGCTACATATGGTCCATAACGATTTAAATTGACTACATTTCCCAGTTGATTGCACAAAATCTAATAGGATCCACTAACGTTATCGAACCTCAGGAAAATCTTACAAGGAGGTCACAGGAGAAAGAAAGGACACAGGAATGTTTTACATTTTATTTAACTAGGCGAGTCAGTTAAGAACTTAAGAACAAATTGTTATTTTCAATGACGGCCCAGGAACAATGACGGCCTCCTGTTCAGGTGCAGAACGACAGATTTGTACCTTGTCAGCTCGGGGATTCGAACTTGCAACCTTGAGGCAAAAATAAATGTATGTGGATGTTATAGGTGATGGCTCCCGATAGAGGCATACATTTAACATGACACAAATTTAAAAAATGTTCACGTAAAAAATCCTGGGCATATAATAAAAACATTCAAAAAAGCATCAACTTGGCAGAAATAAATTTGAGTTTCCAAATTTCATCAAGGCAAATAATGAGGGCACACACAGTAAACATTCTGAATAAAGACGCAGCTGTTTATATCCTACTTCACTGTGGAAAAGGGGCCGGGATACATGTCATGTAATGATTTACAGTTTGCGTCCGTATAACTGGTTTCACATTCATCTCCAGGGATTTTAAGGAAGAGTCATCTAAAACAATTGCAATGTGTATTTACAATACACTTCTCCAAACAGATTACCCGTTTACCACCCATTTAGCTAGCTCTTATCAATAGATCTTATAAATGTATTAACTAAAGCGCATGGAGAATGATGTTATTTCTATCGGAAAAATATAAAGTCGATTATTTTTCCACTCGTAAGCGACATGTTCGCTTGACCTTGTTAATGGTTTCCTCATGTATAAAAGGTGGTGGAATGTTGAGGTAATTAAGTCAGGGGCACAGTACAGTAGAGAGAATAGTGCATATAAAGGGAATTACGTTTCATTTACGCACGATTAAGTCAGGTCGGAATTATCCGCAATGTTCCAATGTTGGAATATTCTGCTGAGCCTATTTTGACATATTGGCAGTATGTTAAAATGCTGTAGTAGCTAAGTACTGAATGAACTGACTGTACTAATTGTACATTGTAGTCAATGTAGTCCAGATGCTGACCGAGTGTATGTAACCCTGTAGTAATGTAGTCCAGATGTTGACCGAGTGTCTGTAACCCTGTAGTAATGTAGAACAGATGCTGACTGAGTGTATGTAACCCTGTAGTAATGTAGTCCAGATGCTGACTGAGTGTCTGTAACCCTGTAGTAATGTAGTCCAGATGTTGACTGATGGAGCCGTGTGTTCATCGTGCCTCACATCAAGCTCACCCTATGTGGCCTAGCATATTCATGGAGCAGTGTTTGCATAGCCACACAGTTATTTAGAAAGACCCCGTGTTTATTGTCTGAATGGGGTCCAGAGGAAGCAACATACCATTTTAAATCCTGGAGAAAGCATTCCCTCTAGCAAACACACAAAGTATGATTACACCAGGAGCCCACTGTATGGTCACATTGGGAGCCTTTACACTGAGCCATCAGTAATAGACGGTGGTATGTACATCTGGTCATTCAAACATCACACAGAAACACCAGAATAAGGGGAAGAGGCCTGAAAAGAAAGAAGACTGAATATTGCTAAAACTCCGTAGCAGAAAGACAGTCGGTCTTACCTCCACTCTACAGGGAAGGGACAGGATCCGGGTCTTACCTCCACTCTACAGGGAAGGGACAGGATCCGGGTCTTACCTCCACTCTACAGGGAAGGGACAGGATCCGTGTCTTACCTCCACTCTACAGGGAAGGGACAGGATCCGGGTCTTACCTCCACTCAACAGGGAAGGGACAGGATCCGTGTCTTACCTCCACTCTACAGGGAAGGGACAGGATCCGTGTCTTACCTCCACTCTACAGGGAAGGGACAGGATCCGGGTCTTACCTCCACTCTACAGGGAAGGGACAGGATCCGGGTCTTACCTCCACTCTACAGGGAAGGGACAGGATCCGGGTCTTACCTCCACTCTACAGGGAAGGGACAGGATCCGGGTCGTACCTCCACTCTAAAGGGAAGGGACAGGATCCGGGTCTTACCTCCACTCTACAGGGAAGGGACAGGATCCGTGTCTTTCCTCTACTACAGGGAAGGGGCAGGATCCGGGTCTTACCTCCACTCTACAGGGAAGGGACAGGATCCGGGTCTTACCTCCACTCTACAGGGAAGGGACAGGATCCGGGTCTTACCTCCACTCTACAGGGAAGGGACAGGATCCGGGTCTTACCTCCACTCTACAGGGAAGGGACAGGATCCGGGTCTTACCTCCACTCTACAGGGAAGGGACAGGATCCGGGTCTTACCTCCACTCTACAGGGAAGGGACAGGATCCGTGTCTTTCCTCTACTACAGGGAAGGGGCAGGATCCGGGTCTTACCTCCACTCTACAGGGAAGGGACAGGATCCGGGTCTTACCTCCACTCTACAGGGAAGGGACAGGATCCGGGTCTTACCTCCACTCTACAGGGAAGGGACAGGATCCGGGTCTTACCTCCACTCTACAGGGAAGGGACAGGATCCGGGTCTTACCTCCACTCTACAGGGAAGGGACAGGATCTGTGTCTTACCTCCACTCTACAGGGAAGGGACAGGATCTGTGTCTTACCTCCACTCTACAGGGAAGGGACAGGATTCGTGTCTTACCTCCACTCTACAGGGAAGGGACAGGATCCGTGTCTTACCTCCACTCTACAGGGAAGGGACAGGATTCGTGTCTTACCTCCACTCTACAGGGAAGGGACAGGATCCGTGTCTTACCTCCACTCTACAGGGAAGGGACAGGATCCGGGTCTTACCTCCACTCTACAGGGAAGGGACAGGATCCGGGTCTTACCTCCACTCTACAGGGAAGGGACAGGATCCGGGTCTTACCTCCACTCTACAGGGAAGGGACAGGATCCGGGTCTTACCTCCACTCTACAGGGAAGGGACAGGATCCGTGTCTTACCTCCACTCTACAGGGAAGGGACAGGATCCGGGTCTTACCTCCACTCAACAGGGAAGGGACAGGATCCGTGTCTTACCTCCACTCTACAGGGAAGGGACAGGATCCGTGTCTTACCTCCACTCTACAGGGAAGGGACAGGATCCGGGTCTTACCTCCACTCTACAGGGAAGGGACAGGATCCGGGTCTTACCTCCACTCTACAGGGAAGGGACAGGATCCGGGTCTTACCTCCACTCTACAGGGAAGGGACAGGATCCGGGTCTTACCTCCACTCTACAGGGAAGGGACAGGATCCGGGTCTTACCTCCACTCTACAGGGAAGGGACAGGATCTGTGTCTTACCTCCACTCTACAGGGAAGGGACAGGATCTGTGTCTTACCTCCACTCTACAGGGAAGGGACAGGATTCGTGTCTTACCTCCACTCTACAGGGAAGGGACAGGATCCGTGTCTTACCTCCACTCTACAGGGAAGGGACAGGATCCGTGTCTTACCTCCACTCTACAGGGAAGGGACAGGATCCGGGTCTTACCTCCACTCTACAGGGAAGGGACAGGATCCGGGTCTTACCTCCACTCTACAGGGAAGGGACAGGATACGTTGACCAGCGGCAGAGCAGTACACAGGGAGAAAAGATTAACAGAGGTTATTTAACCCTTTGGTCCTTTGTAAAGAGAGTAGGCAACTACCCAGTGTCTCTACTCAGTGCAGAGACCTTGCTGCTGTGATTGCCTGATTGTCGTAGTGATGAGACCAGGGAGGTCTGTGTGTGTGGCTGGATGTGTGTGTGTGAGTTTTTGAAAATGGGGTGGATGACCCATTGCCAGGTGTGTGTGTGTTACAGACTTAAATCAGTGGCTTCATGTCGAGGGCCTGGGGGGGTCACTGGGGTCTGGGCTGAAGTATTTACTTTAAAAATCAAACCAATGCATTTCCTTCAGCTTTTCTACAGATTTAACATGCATTTTATTGTAAGTTACCAACAGAGGTCAGTTGTCAGTCTGATGTAAAACAGTGATCCCCCCAAATGGGGAGAGAGAGAAATACCAGAGCTGACTGGGAGAAAGCTGAAGATACTCTTAGATACCACACACACACACACACACACACACACACATGCACACCTGGTACCACAGACTCAAATAAAAAAACATCTGAGTTAAAATCAACACACTGGGTAAACAACTAAACACATTCTGTCCCGTTTTATCAAGGTGGGTGGAATCAGGCGTAGAGAGCAGGTTTCAGTGATTCAACAGTTTATTCTCTGGTGCACAAAAACACGGTCAACCCAACATACAGGGTGAAATAATCCAACACAGGATCAAAACTAGACCGGAGAAATAACACAAGTACCATGAATACAAACAATCCCGCACAAAACAAGGGCGGGACAACCTACTACATATAAGGACGTTAATTAAACTAAAATACACACAGGTGAAACTAATAAGACAAAACCAACAGACAAACGAAAAAGGGATCGGTAGTGGCTAGTAGGACGTGACGACGACCGCCGAGCACCGCCCGAACAGGCAGCACAGGCACCGCAGTTGTAACCTGTAACACACCTCGTTTATTCTCCTCAGGACTTTGAACGGCCCCACACACTGCGGCCCCAGCTTCCGACAGGGCAGGCGGAGGGGCAGGTTTCGGGTCGAGAGCCAGACCCTGTCCCCCGGTGCAAACATGGGGGCCTCACTGCGGTGCTGGTCAGCGCCCCTCTTCTGCCATTCTCCCGCTAACCGTAGTGAGTCCTGAACGGCTTTCCAGGTGTCCTTGGAGCGCTGTACCCATTCCTCCACCGCAGGAGCCTCGGTCTGGCTCTGATGCCATGGGCATCACACACACACTCAAAAGGGGACAAGTTAGTTGAGGAGTGGCGTAGGGAGTTCTGAGCTAGTTCAGCCCAGGGAACATACCATGCCCACTCACCAGGCCGGTCCCGGCAATAGGACCACAGAAACCTGCCCACATCCTGGTTTACGCGCTCCACCTGCCCATTACTCTCGGGGTGAAAACCTGAGGTTAAGCTGACCGAGACCCCCAGTCTCTCCATAAACGCCCTCTACACTCTGGACGTGAATTGGGGACCCCGATCAGAAACGATGTCCTCAGGCACCCCATAGTGCCGGAAGACATGGGTAAACAAGGCCTCCGCAGTCTGCAGGGCTGTAGGGAAACCGGGCAACGGGATTCTGTCTGAATGGCGGATCCTGGCTGAATGGCGGATCCTGGCTGAATGGCGGATCTGGAAGATCCTGGCTGACTGGCAGCTCTGGCTGCTCCATGCAGACTGGCAGCTCTGGCTGCTCCATGCTGAGTGGCGACTATGGCTGCTCCATGCTGACTGGCGGCTATGGCTGCTCCATGCTGACTGACGGCTATGGCTGCTCCATGCTGACTGGCGGCTATGGCTGCTCCATGCTGACTGGCGGCTATGGCTGCTCCAT
This sequence comes from Oncorhynchus mykiss, assembly GCF_013265735.2. Taxonomy (NCBI): domain Eukaryota; kingdom Metazoa; phylum Chordata; class Actinopteri; order Salmoniformes; family Salmonidae; genus Oncorhynchus; species Oncorhynchus mykiss. The sequence continues at coordinate 3,339,488 of NC_048576.1, read as the reverse complement.
GCTGACTGGCGGCTCTGGCTGCTCCATGCTGACTGGCGGCTCTGGCTGCTCCATGCTGACTGGCGGCTCTGGCTGCTCCATGCTGATTCCATGGCGGGTGCGTCTGTAACGGTTTTCTTTAGGTGAAGGAGAGTCGGACCAAAATGCAGCGTTGTGATGATTCATGTTTGTTTAATAAAGGAAAAACTCACATGAATAAACTGCAAAATAATGAAATGTGAAAACCTAAACAGTCCTATCTGGTGCAAACACAGAGACAGGAACAATCACCCACAAAACCCAACACCAAACAGGCTACCTAAATATGGTTCCCAATCAGAGACATTGACTAACACCTGCCTCTGATTGAGAACCATATCAGGCCAAACATAGAAATAGACAAACCAGACACACAACATAGAATGCCCACCCAGCTCACGTCCTGACCAACACTAAAACAAGGAAAACACACATGAACGATGGTCAGAACGTGACAGTACCCCCCCTCTGTAAGGTTCTCCCATCTACACAGAAGAACTCTGGAGCTCTGTCAGAGTGACCATCGGGTTCTTGGTCACCTCCTTGACCAAGTCCATTCTCCCCTGATTGCTCAGTTTGGCCGGGCAGCCAATTTTAAGAAGAGTCTTGGTGGTTCCACAATTCTTCGATTTAAGAATGATGGAGGTCACTGTGTTCTTGGGGACCATCAATGCTGCCGAAATGTTTTTGTACCCTTCCCCAGATCTGTGCCTCGACACAATCCTGTCTTGTAGCTCTACGGACAATTCCTTTGACCTCATGGCTTGGTTATTGCTCTGACATGCACTGCCGGCTGTGGGACCTAATATAGACAGGTGTTTCCCTTTAAAAATCATATTCAATTGATTTTACCACAGGTGGACTCCAATGACGTTGTAGAAATCTCTCAAGGATGATCAATGGAAACAGGATACACCTGAGCTCAATTTAGAGTCTTATAGCAAAGGATCTGAATACTTTATACATAAGGTTTTTCTGTTTTTTTATCTTTAATTAATTTGCAAACATTTCTAAAAACCTGTTTTTGCTTTGTCATTATGAGGAATTGTGTGCCATCCTACCGATCCTCGACTTCGGCGATGTCATTTACAAAATAGCCTCCAACACTGGACTCAACAAACTGGATGCAGTCTATCACAGTGCCATCCGTTTCGTCACCAAAGCCCCATATACTAACCACCACTGTGACCTGTACGCTCTCGTTGGCTGGCCCTCGCTTCATACTCGTTGCCAAACCCACTGGCTCCAGGCCATCTACAAGTGTCTGCTAGGTAAAGCCCGTCTTATCTTAGCTCACTGGTCACCATAGCAACACCCACTCGTAGCACGCTCTCCAGCAGGTATATCTCTAGTCACCCCGAAAGCCAATTCCTCCTTTGGCCGCCTCTCCTTCCAGTTCTCTGCTGCCAATGACTGGAACGAACTGCAAAAATCTCTGAAGCTGGAGACTCATATCTCCCTCACTAACTTTAAGCACCAGCTGTCAGAGCAGCTCACAGATCTCTGCACCTGAACATAGTCCATCTGTAAACAGCCCATCTACCTACCTACTTACCTCATCCCCATACTGTATTTATTTATTTATCTTGCTCCTTTGCACCCCAGTATCTCTACTTGCAAATTCATCTTCTGCACATCTATCACTCCCGTGTTTAATTAGTATTTTGTAATTACTTCGCCACCATGGCCTATTTATTGCCTTACCTGTTTCATAGTTACCCTTGGCAGGGGTGGTGTAGTCTGTGTTTCATAGTTACCCTTGGCAGTTATCAGGTCAAGGGGTGGTGTAGTCTGGCACCAACTAGTGGTTTGTCAAAATTGCCATTATTTCATTTCATTATAGTATTCTCCATGATAACTTCTTAGTACTTTGGTAGTGTTTTATGCTTTCCTCACTATGAAATATATCAATTAAACAGAGACGATTAAAAATGAAGAAGTACCTGTATGAAAGCATCATCTTTGATCCAGGAGATCATCTGGGTTGGGGTTTCCTAGCGTCACACAGGGCAACATGGCCTTGGACTCAATCAGTAGCGACATGTTTTTATCTGAGGCTCTGGAAGTAGAACATAGTTGCTGATGAAACATTGTGGTGTCATTGCAGAGTCTTCTTCTCCCTGATTCTGTCGGATGAATCTGCACCACTGGAGGCAGCTCAATTCATAACATCAAGTGTTCAAACCAGCGTGATTGACAAGGACAATCAACATTGAGCAAGAAGCTGCTAAACATACTTCAAACGCTTGACTCTATTCTCAGCTAGGAAAGTGATCCGTTGAAATATCTGAGACTGATTTGGAGGTAGTTGTACACTATTGGCCAAGTAGAGCGAACTAGAACAGGGTGTGGTACAGAGGCCGTGTCCTAGATGGTATCCTACTCCCTATGGCCCTGGTTAAAAGTAGTGCACTAAATAGGGGATAGAGTGCCATTTGGGACACAGTCCAGAACACTATGTGGATCTCTTGGAACACGTGGAACAACCCCACATACTTATTTTAAGCTGCAAGGCTCCACAGCTCTTGGCCGGCTCTCCGATGCAGTTGTTAGCAAAACAGCAGTACTCCCCTTTATCAGACTCTCTGACGTTGGGGGATCAGCTACATCTGGCCATTCTCCCTGATGGTGTAGTGGGAGTCATGGTAACTGTAGAACACAGGAGCTTGGTGCCACCTTCATTGAGGAGGACAGGATCGTGGTAATGGCTGGAGCGGAATTGGTGGAATGGTGTCAAATACATGGTTTCCAGGTGTTTGATTCGATTCGCTCCGTTCCAGCTGTTATTATGAGCCGTCCTCCCCTCAGCAGCCTCCTCTGCTGTAGAATACATGAATCATAGTTATCACAGTAGACTGATATGATGTGTTTAGAAGAGGAAACAGAGACAGAGAGCTGTGAACTCCTGGTGAAATATTTGGCACATCACCCCTCCACTGATTGGCTGCATCCCAAACAGAAATTATCATATTTTGATGGCATGCAGCATACAGCAGCTAGGGTTTGTTGTGTTGCAAGCTGATAGGGGGTGGGCGGGTTCTCACGGGATGGGGTGGTTGTTCCATGTCCACGTGATGTCAGCTGGCGGTCGGGACTTCACAGATCAATGTGGCATTGTGATCCAACAGGATGTCCACTGTCTCCAACAGAGTGCTGATGTGAGCAGCATATAGGGAGACATGACTTCACATCCTACATATAAATATGCTACAGTACTTAGTATAGAATTCTGTAGTATACTGTAGAATACTATAATGCAGAATATTATACTATTATGTAGTGTCCCCGGAGTGTTGGAAGTCATAATGAGTAACCTAATGTGTGCCTCTTTAAGTCCTCTGAATGCCTCTGTCGACCAAAAAAGCCATTGTCTGCAGTAATCATGAGCCTATGAACCAGAGTTATACTGTTAGCACTGAGACGGTGCACCCTAGTAGGAAGTTCACTGTCAGCTCTAACATAAATAACATGAGCATATATATTTCTTATATATTTCCATTATTGTGGGAAGCTGCTATAGACCACCAAGTGCTAACAGTCAGTATCTGGATAATATGTGTAAAATGCTTGATAATGTGTGATATCTATATATATTTTCTGGGTGATTTAAATATTGACTGGCTCTCATCAAACTGCCCACTCAGGAAAAAGCTTCAAACTGTAACCAGTGCCTGTAACCTGGTTCAGGTTATCAGTTAACCTACCAGGGTAGTTTACAAACAGCACAGGAATGAAATCATCAACATGTACTAATCATATCTTTACTAATGCTGCAGAATTATGCTGTAAAGCAGTAATCAAATCCATAGGATGTAGTGATCACAATATAGTAGCCATATCTAGGAAAACCAAAGTTCCAAAGGCGGGGCCTGATAGTGTTTTAGAGGACATACAGTACGTTTTGTAGTGATTCCTATGTTGTTGATGTAAAGATTATTTGCTGATCTGTGCTGCACTTGACACATTCATGACATTGTTTATTCCAGTTACTAATAAACACCCATTAAGAAAATTACTGTAAAAACTGTTAAATCTCCATGGATTGATGAAGAATTTAAAAATGCTATGCACCCAGAAAATTACTGTAAAAATGGAAAAATCATGTGACTAAACAGAACAAGATGAAACGATATTATGGAACAAAGTAACATTATTAGAAGAATGATAGTAAGAAAGAGACATATTATTCACAGCAGGTCAGGTCAGAGACATATTATTCACAGCAGGACAGAGACATATTATTCACAGCAGGTCAGGTCAGAGACATATTATTCACAGCAGGTCAGGTCAGAGACATATTATTCACAGCAGGTCAGAGACATATTATTCACAGCAGGTCAGAGACATATTATTCACAGCAGGTCAGGACAGAGACATATTATTCACAGCAGGTCAGGTCAGAGACATATTATTCACAGCAGGACAGGTCAGAGACATATTATTCACAGCAGGTCAGAGACATATTATTCACAGCAGGAAAGAGACATATTATTCACAGCAGGTCAGGACAGAGACATATTATTCACAGCAGGTCAGAGACATATTATTCACAGCAGGACAGAGACATATTATTCACAGCAGGTCAGGACAGAGACATATTATTCACAGCAGGACAGAGACATATTATCCACAGCAGGTCAGAGACATATTATTCACAGCAGGACAGAGACATATTATTCACAGCAGGACAGAGACATATTATTCACAGCAGGACAGAGACATATTATTCACAGCAGGACAGAGACATATTATTCACAGCAGGACAGAGACATATTATTCACAGCAGGACAGAGACATATTATTCACAGCAGGACAGAGACATATTATTCACAGCAGGACAGAGACATATTATTCACAGCAGGTCAGGACAGAGACATATTATTCACAGCAGGTCAGAGACATATTATTCACAGCAGGACAGAGACATATTATTCACAGCAGGTCAGAGACATATTATTCACAGCAGGACAGAGACATATTATTCACAGCAGGTCAGGTCAGAGACATATTATTCACAGCAGGTCAGAGACATATTATTCACAGCAGGTCAGAGACATATTATTCACAGCAGGACAGAGACATATTATTCACAGCAGGTCAGAGACATATTATTCACAGCAGGTCAGAGACATATTATTCACAGCAGGTCAGGTCAGAGACATATTATTCACAGCAGGTCAGAGACATATTATTCACAGCAGGTCAGGACAGAGACATATTATTCACAGCAGGTCAGAGACATATTATTCACAGCAGGACAGAGACATATTATTCACAGCAGGTCAGGTCAGAGACATATTATTCACAGCAGGTCAGGTCAGAGACATATTATTCACAGCAGGTCAGGACAGAGACATATTATTCACAGCAGGTCAGAGACATATTATTCACAGCAGGACAGAGACATATTATTCACAGCAGGTCAGGTCAGAGACATATTATTCACAGCAGGTCAGAGACATATTATTCACAGCAGGACAGAGACATTATTCACAGCAGGTCAGGACAGATACATATTATTCACAGCAGGTCAGGTCAGAGACATATTATTCACAGCAGGTCAGGACAGAGACATATTATTCACAGCAGGTCAGGACAGAGACATATTATTCACAGCAGGTCAGGACAGAGACATATTATTCACAGCAGGTCAGGACAGAGACATATTATTCACAGCAGGTCAGAGACATATTATTCACAGCAGGACAGAGACATATTATTCACAGCAGGACAGAGACATATTATTCACAGCAGGACAGAGACATATTATTCACAGCAGGTCAGAGACATTATTCACAGCAGGTCAGAGACATATTATTCACAGCAGGACAGAGACATATTATTCACAGCAGGACAGAGACATATTATTCACAGCAGGACAGAGACATATTATTCACAGCAGGTCAGGACAGAGACATATTATTCACAGCAGGACAGAGACATATTATTCACAGCAGGACAGGACAGAGACATATTATTCACAGCAGGTCAGAGACATATTATTCACAGCAGGTCAGAGACATATTATTCACAGCAGGACAGAGACATATTATTCACAGCAGGACAGAGACATATTATTCACAGCAGGACAGAGACATATTATTCACAGCAGGACAGAGACATATTATTCACAGCAGGTCAGAGACATATTATTCACAGCAGGTCAGGACAGAGACATATTATTCACAGCAGGTCAGGTCAGAGACATATTATTCACAGCAGGACAGGTCAGAGACATATTATTCACAGCAGGTCAGAGACATATTATTCACAGCAGGAAAGAGACATATTATTCACAGCAGGTCAGGACAGAGACATATTATTCACAGCAGGTCAGAGACATATTATTCACAGCAGGACAGAGACATATTATTCACAGCAGGTCAGGACAGAGACATATTATTCACAGCAGGACAGAGACATATTATTCACAGCAGGTCAGAGACATATTATTCACAGCAGGACAGAGACATATTATTCACAGCAGGACAGAGACATATTATTCACAGCAGGACAGAGACATATTATTCACAGCAGGACAGAGACATATTATTCTCAGCAGGACAGAGACATATTATTCACAGCAGGACAGAGACATATTATTCACAGCAGGACAGAGACATATTATTCACAGCAGGACAGAGACATATTATTCACAGCAGGTCAGGACAGAGACATATTATTCACAGCAGGTCAGAGACATATTATTCACAGCAGGACAGAGACATATTATTCACAGCAGGTCAGAGACATATTATTCACAGCAGGACAGAGACATATTATTCACAGCAGGTCAGAGACATATTATTCACAGCAGGTCAGAGACATATTATTCACAGCAGGACAGAGACATATTATTCACAGCAGGACAGAGACATATTATTCACAGCAGGACAGAGACATATTATTCACAGCAGGACAGAGACATATTATTCACAGCAGGACAGAGACATATTATTCACAGCAGGACAGAGACATTGTAACGGTTTTCCGTATGAGAAGGAGAGTCGGACCAAAATGCAGCGTGTAGATTGCGATCCATGTTTTAATGAACAAACGTAAAACACGAATCAATGCAAACACTACAAAATAAAGAACGTGATGAACGTAACGAAAACCTAAAACAGCCTATCTGGTGAAAAACACATAGACAGGAACACTAAGGACAATCACCCACGACAAACTCAAAGAATATGACTGCCTAAATATGGTTCCCAATCAGAGACAACGATAAACACCTGCCTCTGATTGAGAACCACTTCAGACAGCCATAGACTTAGCTAGAACACCCCACTAGCTACAATCCCCATACATACACACCACATACACAAACCCATGCCACACCCTGGCCTGACCAAATAAATAAAGATAAACACAAAATACTTTGACCAGGGTGTGACAGAACCCCCCCCCTAAGGTGCGGACTCCCGAACGCACCTCAAAACAATAGGGAGGGTCCGGGTGGGCGTCTGTCCATGGTGGCGGCTCCGGCGCGGGACGTGGACCCCACTCAATCAATGTCTTAGTCCCTTCTCCTCGCGTCCCTGGATAGTCCACCCTCGCCGCCGACCATGGCCTAGTAGTCCTCACCCAGAACCCCACTGGACTGAGGAGCAGATCGGGACTGAGGGGCAGCTCGGGACTGAGGCAGCTCGGGACTGAGGGGAAGCTCAGGAGTGAGAGGAAGCTCAGGAGTGAGAGGAAGCTCAGGCAGGTTGATGAATCTACCAGATCCTGGCTGGCTGGTGGTTTCGGCAGATCCTGGCTGACTGGCAGATCCTGGCTGACTGGCAGATCTGGAAGAGTCTGGTCGACTGGCAGATCTGGAAGAGTCTGGTCGACTGGCAGATCTGGAAGAGTCTGGTCGACTGGCAGATCTGGAAGAGTCTGGTCGACTGGCAGATCTGGAAGAGTCTGGTCGACTGGCAGATCTGGAAGAGTCTGGTCGACTGGCAGATCTGGGAGAGTCTGGTCGACTGGCAGCTCTGGCTGCTCCATGCTGACTGGCTGCTCCATGATGACTGGCAGCTCTGGCTGCTCCATGCTAACTGGCTGCTCCATGCTGACTGGCAGCTCTGGCTGCTCCATGCTGACTGGCTGCTCCATGCTGACTGGCAGCTCTGGCTGCTCCATGCTGACTGGCTGCTCCATGCTGACTGGCAGCTCTGGCTGCTCCATGCTGACTGGCTGCTCTGGCTGCTCCATGCTGACTGGCTGCTCCATGCTGACTGGCTGCTCCATGCTGACTGGCGGCCCTGGCTGCTCCATGCTGACTGGCGGCCCTGGCTGCTCCATACTGACTGGCGGCCCTGGCTGCTCCATGCTAACTGGCAGCTCTGGCGGCTCCTTGCAGACTGGCAGCTCTGGCGGCTCCTTGCAGACTGGCAGCTCTGGCGGCTCCTTGCAGACTGGCAGCTTTGGCGCTATCCTGCAGACAGGCAGCTCTGGCAGCTCCTTGCAGACTGGCAGCTCCTTGCAGACTGGCAGCTCCTTGCAGACTGGCAGCTCCTTGCAGACTGGCAGCTCCTTGCTAACTGGCAGCTCTATGCTAACTGGCAGCTCTATGCAAACTGGCAGCTCTATGCAAACTGGCAGCTCTATGCAAACTGGCAGCTCTTTGCAAACTGGCAGCTCTTTGCAAACTGGCAGTTCTGAACAGGCGGGAGACTCCGGCAGCGCCGTAGAGAAGGAAGGCTCTAACAGCGCTAAACAGGCGGGAGACTCCGACAGCGCTGGAGAGGAGGAGGGCTCCGACAGCGCTGGACAGGCGAGGCGCACTGTAGGCCTGATGCGTGGTGCTGGCACTGGTGGTACTGGGCCGAGGACACGCACAGGAAGCCTGGTGCGGGGAGCTGCTACCGGAGGACTGGGGTGTGGAGGTGGTACTGGAAAAACCGGACCGTGCAGGCGCACTGGAGCTCTTGAGCACCGAGCCTGCCCAACCTTACCTGGTTGAATGCTCACGGTCGCCCTGCCAGTGCGGCGAGGTGGAATAGCCCGCACTGGGCTATGCAGGCGAACCGGAGACACCGAGCGCAAGGCTGGTGCCATGTAAGCCGGCCCAAGGAGACGCACTGGGGACCAGCTGCGTAGAGCCGGCTTCATGGCATTAGGCTCGACGCTCAATCTAGCCCGGCCGACACGCGGAGCTGGAATATACCGCACCGGGCTATGCACCCGCACTGGAGACACCGTGCGCACCACTGCATAACACGGTGCCTGTCCGGTCTCTCTAGCCCCCCGGTAAGCACAGGGAGTCTGCCCAGGTCTCCTACCTGGCGTAGCCATACTCCCTGTTAGCCCCCCCCCAATAAATTTTTGGGGCTGCCTCTCGGGCTTCCTTGCCAGCCGTGTTCCCTCATATCGCCGGCTCCTCTCTCCGGCTGCCTCTGCTCTCCTAAGTGCCTCCACCTGTTCCCATGGGAGGCGATCTCTTCCAGCCAGTATCTCCTCCCAAGTGTAACAGCCCTTGCCATCTAAAACGTCCTCCCATGTCCATTCCTCTTTACGCTGCTGTTGCTGCCTGTTGACACGCTGCTTGGTCCGTTGGTGGTGGGTGATTCTGTAACGGTTTTCCGTATGAGAAGGAGAGTCGGACCAAAATGCAGCGTGTAGATTGCGATCCATGTTTTAATGAACAAACGTAAAACACGAATCAATGCAAACACTACAAAATAAAGAACGTGATGAACGTAACGAAAACCTAAAACAGCCTATCTGGTGAAAAACACATAGACAGGAACACTAAGGACAATCACCCATGACAAACTCAAAGAATATGACTGCCTAAATATGGTTCCCAATCAGAGACAACGATAAACACCTGCCTCTGATTGAGAACCACTTCAGACAGCCATAGACTTAGCTAGAACACCCCACTAGCTACAATCCCCATACATACACACCACATACACAAACCCATGCCACACCCTGGCCTGACCAAATAAATAAAGATAAACACAAAATACTTTGACCAGGGTGTGACAGACATATTATTCACAGCAGGTCAGGACAGAGACATATTATTCACAGCAGGTCAGAGACATATTATTCACAGCAGGACAGAGACATATTATTCACAGCAGGTCAGAGACATATTATTCACAGCAGGACAGAGACATATTATTCACAGCAGGTCAGACACATATTATTCACAGCAGGACAGAGACATATTATTCACAGCAGGTCAGAGACATATTATTCACAGCAGGACAGAGACATATTATTCACAGCAGGTCAGAGACATATTATTCACAGCAGGACAGAGACATATTATTCACAGCAGGTCAGAGACATATTATTCACAGCAGGACAGAGACATATTATTCACAGCAGGTCAGAGACATATTATTCACAGCAGGACAGAGACATATTATTCACAGCAGGTCAGAGACATATTATTCACAGCAGGACAGAGACATATTATTCACAGCAGGACAGAGACATATTATTCACAGCAGGTCAGAGACATATTATTCACAGCAGGACAGAGACATATTATTCACAGCAGGTCAGAGACATATTATTCACAGCAGGACAGAGACATATTATTTACAGCAGGTCAGAGACATATTATTCACAGCAGGACAGAGACATATTATTCACAGCAGGTCAGGTCAGAGACATATTATTCACAGCAGGTCAGAGACATATTATTCACAGCAGGTCAGAGACATATTATTCACAGCAGGACAGAGACATATTATTCACAGCAGGTCAGGTCAGAGACACATTATTCACAGCAGGTCAGAGACATATTATTCACAGCAGGACAGAGACATATTATTCACAGCAGGTCAGAGACATATTATTCACAGCAGGACAGAGACATATTATTCACAGCAGGTCAGAGACATATTATTCACAGCAGGACAGAGACATATTATTCACAGCAGGTCAGGTCAGAGACATATTATTCACAGCAGGTCAGGTCAGAGACATATTATTCACAGCAGGTCAGAGACATATTATTCACAGCAGGACAGAGACATATTATTCACAGCAGGACAGAGACATATTATTCACAGCAGGACAGAGACATATTATTCACAGCAGGTCAGAGACATATTATTCACAGCAGGTCAGGTCAGAGACATATTATTCACAGCAGGTCAGGTCAGAGACATATTATTCACAGCAGGACAGAGACATATTATTCACAGCAGGACAGAGACATATTATTCACAGCAGGACAGAGACATATTATTCACAGCAGGTCAGAGACATATTATTCACAGCAGGACAGAGACATATTATTCACAGCAGGTCAGGTCAGAGACATATTATTCACAGCAGGTCAGGTCAGAGACATATTATTCACAGCAGGACAGAGACATATTATTCACAGCAGGACAGAGACATATTATTCACAGCAGGACAGAGACATATTATTCACAGCAGGACAGAGACATATTATTCACAGCAGGACAGAGACATATTATTCACAGCAGGTCAGGTCAGAGACATATTATTCACAGCAGGTCAGGTCAGAGACATATTATTCACAGCAGGACAGAGACATATTATTCACAGCAGGACAGAGACATATTATTCACAGCAGGTCAGGTCAGAGACATAGTATTCACAGCAGGACAGAGACATATTATTCACAGCAGGACAGAGACATATTATTCACAGCAGGTCAGGACAGAGACATAGTATTCACAGCAGGACAGAGACATATTATTCACAGCAGGACAGAGACATATTATTCACAGCAGGTCAGGTCAGAGACATATTATTCACAGCAGGACAGAGACATATTATTCACAGCAGGACAGAGACATATTATTCACAGCAGGTCAGAGACATATTATTCACAGCAGGTCAGAGACATATTATTCACAGCAGGACAGAGACATATTATTCACAGCAGGACAGAGACATATTATTCACAGCAGGACAGAGACATATTATTCACAGCAGGACAGAGACATATTATTCACAGCAGGACAGAGACATATTATTCACAGCAGGTCAGGTCAGAGACATATTATTCACAGCAGGTCAGGTCAGAGACATATTATTCACAGCAGGACAGAGACATATTATTCACAGCAGGACAGAGACATATTATTCACAGCAGGTCAGGTCAGAGACATAGTATTCACAGCAGGACAGAGACATATTATTCACAGCAGGACAGAGACATATTATTCACAGCAGGTGAGGACAGAGACATAGTATTCACAGCAGGACAGAGACATATTATTCACAGCAGGACAGAGACATATTATTCACAGCAGGTCAGGTCAGAGACATATTATTCACAGCAGGTCAGGTCAGAGACATATTATTCACAGCAGGACAGAGACATATTATTCACAGCAGGACAGAGACATATTATTCACAGCAGGTCAGAGACATATTATTCACAGCAGGACAGAGACATATTATTCACAGCAGGTCAGGTCAGAGACATATTATTCACAGCAGGACAGAGACATATTATTCACAGCAGGTCAGAGACATATTATTCACAGCAGGTCAGGTCAGAGACATATTATTCACAGCAGGTCAGGACAGAGACATATTATTCACAGCAGGTCAGAGACATATTATTCACAGCAGGTCAGGTCAGAGACATATTATTCACAGCAGGACAGAGACATATTATTCACAGCAGGACAGAGACATATTATTCACAGCAGGACAGAGACATATTATTCACAGCAGGACAGAGACATATTATTCACAGCAGGACAGAGACATATTATTCACAGCAGGTCAGGTCAGAGACATAGTATTCACAGCAGGACAGAGACATATTATTCACAGCAGGACAGAGACATATTATTCACAGCAGGTCAGGACAGAGACATAGTATTCACAGCAGGACAGAGACATATTATTCACAGCAGGACAGAGACATATTATTCACAGCAGGTCAGGTCAGAGACATATTATTCACAGCAGGTCAGGTCAGAGACATATTATTCACAGCAGGACAGAGACATATTATTCACAGCAGGACAGAGACATATTATTCACAGCAGGTCAGAGACATATTATTCACAGCAGGACAGAGACATATTATTCACAGCAGGTCAGGTCAGAGACATATTATTCACAGCAGGACAGAGACATATTATTCACAGCAGGTCAGAGACATATTATTCACAGCAGGTCAGGTCAGAGACATATTATTCACAGCAGGTCAGGACAGAGACATATTATTCACAGCAGGTCAGAGACATATTATTCACAGCAGGAAAGAGACATATTATTCACAGCAGGACAGAGACATATTATTCACAGCAGGACAGAGACATATTATTCACAGCAGGACAGAGACATATTATTCACAGCAGGACAGAGACATATTATTCACAGCAGGACAGAGACATATTATTCACAGCAGGACAGAGACATATTATTCACAGCAGGACAGAGACATATTATTCACAGCAGGACAGAGACATATTATTCACAGCAGGTCAGGTCAGAGACATAGTATTCACAGCAGGACAGAGACATATTATTCACAGCAGGACAGAGACATATTATTCACAGCAGGTCAGGACAGAGACATATTATTCACAGCAGGACAGAGACATATTATTCACAGCAGGACAGAGACATATTATTCACAGCAGGTCAGGACAGAGACATATTATTCACAGCAGGACAGAGACATATTATTCACAGCAGGACAGAGACATATTATTCACAGCCAGACAGAGACATATTATTCACAGCAGGACAGAGACATATTATTCACAGCAGGACAGAGACATATTATTCACAGCAGGACAGAGACATATTATTCACAGCCAGACAGAGACATATTATTCACAGCAGGACAGAGACATATTATTCACAGCAGGACAGAGACATATTATTCACAGCCAGACAGAGACATATTATTCACAGCAGGACAGAGACATATTATTCACAGCAGGTCAGAGACATATTATTCACAGCAGGACAGAGACATATTATTCACAGCCAGACAGAGACATATTATTCACAGCAGGACAGAGACATATTATTCACAGCAGGACAGAGACATATTATTCACAGCAGGACAGAGACATATTATTCACAGCCAGACAGAGACATATTATTCACAGCAGGACAGAGACATATTATTCACAGCAGGACAGAGACATATTATTCACAGCCAGACAGAGACATATTATTCACAGCAGGACAGAGACATATTATTCACAGCAGGACAGAGACATATTATTCACAGCAGGTCAGAGACATATTATTCACAGCAGGACAGAGACATATTATTCACAGCAGGACAGAGACATATTATTCACAGCAGGTCAGGACAGAGACATATTATTCACAGCAGGACAGAGACATATTATTCACAGCAGGACAGAGACATATTATTCACAGCAGGACAGAGACATATATTTTAGAGTGGAATCCGTGTATCATAATGCAGAAACCTTAATGTCCAGACTCTCTAAATATGTCTCAAGGCCTCTATGGATTCAGCAGTCAGAAGTACAGAGAAGCTTCCCTCTAAGCTGGATAATATATTCATGTTTACATGACTTCTCATGTTAAAGTATCATCTTCATCACTTTAGACACTTGTATTCATAGTTACACTCTCTGATAATGATGTAGTTAGTATCTGCCTGTAGATTGTAATAATTGATATTTTGTGTGTACACAGTTATAACATTGCACCTCCTACACAGTCGTAACATTAAGCGTCCTTGGCTGTTGTAACATCACACTTGATCTCCTACATTCAGATACTTGTAGGCTGCTGTTACCATAAACACAAGATAGCTACAATAAGGTAGCCAAGGTAGCCAAGGTAGCCAAGTTAAGGTAGCCAGGATAAGGTAGCCAGGATAAGGTAGCCAGGATAAGGTAGCCAGGATAAGGTAGCCAGGATAAGGTAGCCAGGATAAGGTGGCCAGGATAAGGTAGCCAGGATAAGGTAGACAGGATAAGGTAGTCAGGATAAGGTAGCCAGGATAAGGTAGCCAGGATAAGGTAGCCAAGATAAGGTAGCCAGGATAAGGTGGCCAGGATAAGGTAGCCAGGATAAGGTAGCCAGGATAAGGTAGCCAAGATAAGGTAGCCAGGATAAGGTGGCCAGGATAAGGTAGCCAGGATAAGGTAGCCAGGTTAAGGTAGCCAGGTTAAGGTAGCCAGGTTAAGGTAGCCAGGATAAGGTAGCCAGGTTAAGGTAGCCAGGATAAGGTGGCCAGGATAAGGTAGCCAGGATAAGGTAGCCAGGATAAGGTGGCCAGGATAAGGTAGCCAGGATAAGGTAGCCAGGTTAAGGTAGCCAGGTTAAGGTAGCCAGGTTAAGGTAGCCAGGATAAGGTAGCTATGATATGAACCTGCCAGAGGAAGCAGAGCTAGCGGCCAGGGGGACTGGGGGTTACTTTGAGCCACAAAAACAAAACGAGAAAACGTATCAATGTAAAGAGAATTAAGATTCAAAACATTTAAATGTGTCAATGTGTTAAACAGCGCTGTGAACAAGTCTTTCCCTCCTTCTACATTTCTCTCCCCTTGCATATTTCTGACATCAGAACTTCAACCATAACCTAATATTAGATAAGGGAACCTGAGTGAACAAATAGCACAACAATTACATACTTAGTTAATTTATTTCATAATCAAAGTTATGCAACACCCAATGCCCCTGTGTGAAAAAGTAATTGCCCCCTTGCACTCAATACCTCCTCATGCGTTTTACACACACTGTATATAGACTTTCTTTGTTTCTACTGTGTCATTGACTTGTTTATTGTGTTATTGGCTTGTTTATTGTTTACTCCATGTGTAACTCTGTGTTGTTGTTTGTGTCACACTGCTTTGCTTTATCTTTGCCAGGTCGCAGTTGTAAATGCGAACTTGTTCTCAACTGGCCGACCTGGTTAAATAAAGGGTTAGAGTTATATACATAAATACCTGGTTAAATAAAGGGTTAGAGTTATATACATAAATACCTGGTTAAATAAAGGGTTAGAGTTATATACATAAATACCTGGTTAAATAAAGGGTTAGAGTTATATACATAAATACCTGGTTAAATAAAGGGTTAGAGTTATATACATAAATACCTGGTTAAATAAAGGGTTAGAGTTATATACATAAATACCTGGTTAAATAAAGGGTTAGAGTTATATACATAAATACCTGGTTAAATAAAGGGTTAGAGTTATATACATAAATACCTGGTTAAATAAAGGGTTAGAGTTATATACATAAATACCTGGTTAAATAAAGGGTTAGAGTTATATACATAAATACCTGGTTAAATAAAGGGTTAGAGTTATATACATAAATACCTGGTTAAATAAAGGGTTAGAGTTATATACATAAATACCTGGTTAAATAAAGGGTTAGAGTTATATACATAAATACCTGGTTAAATAAAGGGTTAGAGTTATATACATAAATACCTGGTTAAATAAAGGGTTAGAGTTATATACATAAATACCTGGTTAAATAAAGGGTTAGAGTTATATACATAAATACCTGGTTAAATAAAGGGTTAGAGTTATATACATAAATACCTGGTTAAATAAAGGGTTAGAGTTATATACATAAATACCTGGTTAAATAAAGGGTTAGAGTTATATACATAAATACCTGGTTAAATAAAGGGTTAGAGTTATATACATAAATACCTGGTTAAATAAAGGGTTAGAGTTATATACATAAATACCTGGTTAAATAAAGGGTTAGAGTTATATACATAAATACCTGGTTAAATAAAGGGTTAGAGTTATATACATAAATACCTGGTTAAATAAAGGGTTAGAGTTATATACATAAATACCTGGTTAAATAAAGGGTTAGAGTTATATACATAAATACCTGGTTAAATAAAGGGTTAGAGTTATATACATAAATACCTGGTTAAATAAAGGGTTAGAGTTATATACATAAATACCTGGTTAAATAAAGGGTTAGAGTTATATACATAAATACCTGGTTAAATAAAGGGTTAGAGTTATATACATAAATACCTGGTTAAATAAAGGGTTAGAGTTATATACATAAATACCTGGTTAAATAAAGGGTTAGAGTTATATACATAAATACCTGGTTAAATAAAGGGTTAGAGTTATATACATAAATACCTGGTTAAATAAAGGGTTAGAGTTATATACATAAATACCTGGTTAAATAAAGGGTTAGAGTTATATACATAAATACCTGGTTAAATAAAGGGTTAGAGTTGTATACATAAATACCTGGTTAAATAAAGGGTTAGAGTTATATACATAAATACCTGGTTAAATAAAGGGTTAGAGTTATATACATAAATACCTGGTTAAATAAAGGGTTAGAGTTATATACATAAATACCTGGTTAAATAAAGGGTTAGAGTTATATACATAAATACCTGGTTAAATAAAGGGTTAGAGTTATATACATAAATACCTGGTTAAATAAAGGGTTAGAGTTATATACATAAATACCTGGTTAAATAAAGGGTTATATACATAAATACCTGGTTAAATAAAGGGTTAGAGTTATATACATAAATACCTGGTTAAATAAAGGGTTAGAGTTATATACATAAATACCTGGTTAAATAAAGGGTTAGAGTTATATACATAAATACCTGGTTAAATAAAGGGTTAGAGTTATATACATAAATACCTGGTTAAATAAAGGGTTAGAGTTATATACATAAATACCTGGTTAAATAAAGGGTTAGAGTTATATACATAAATACCTGGTTAAATAAAGGGTTAGAGTTATATACATAAATACCTGGTTAAATAAAGGGTTAGAGTTATATACATAAATACCTGGTTAAATAAAGGGTTAGAGTTATATACATAAATACCTGGTTAAATAAAGGGTTAGAGTTATATACATAAATACCTGGTTAAATAAAGGGTTAGAGTTATATACATAAATACCTGGTTAAATAAAGGGTTAGAGTTATATACATAAATACCTGGTTAAATAAAGGGTTAGAGTTATATACATAAATACCTGGTTAAATAAAGGGTTAGAGTTATATACATAAATACCTGGTTAAATAAAGGGTTAGAGTTATATACATAAATACCTGGTTAAATAAAGGGTTAGAGTTATATACATAAATACCTGGTTAAATAAAGGGTTAGAGTTATATACATAAATACCTGGTTAAATAAAGGGTTAGAGTTATATACATAAATACCTGGTTAAATAAAGGGTTAGAGTTATATACATAAATACCTGGTTAAATAAAGGGTTAGAGTTATATATATAAATACCTGGTTAAATAAAGGGTTAGAGTTATATACATAAATACCTGGTTAAATAAAGGGTTAGAGTTATATACATAAATACCTGGTTAAATAAAGGGTTAGAGTTATATACATAAATACCTGGTTAAATAAAGGGTTAGAGTTATATATATAAATACCTGGTTAAATAAAGGGTTATATACATAAATACCTGGTTAAATAAAGGGTTAGAGTTATATACATAAATACCTGGTTAAATAAAGGGTTAGAGTTATATACATAAATACCTGGTTAAATAAAGGGTTATATACATAAATACCTGGTTAAATAAAGGGTTAGAGTTATATACATAAATACCTGGTTAAATAAAGGGTTAGAGTTATATACATAAATACCTGGTTAAATAAAGGGTTAGAGTTATATACATAAATACCTGGTTAAATAAAGGGTTAGAGTTATATACATAAATACCTGGTTAAATAAAGGGTTAGAGTTATATACATAAATACCTGGTTAAATAAAGGGTTAGAGTTATATACATAAATACCTGGTTAAATAAAGGGTTAGAGTTATATACATAAATACCTGGTTAAATAAAGGGTTAGAGTTATATACATAAATACCTGGTTAAATAAAGGGTTAGAGTTATATACATAAATACCTGGTTAAATAAAGGGTTAGAGTTATATACATAAATACCTGGTTAAATAAAGGGTTAGAGTTATATACATAAATACCTGGTTAAATAAAGGGTTAGAGTTATATACATAAATACCTGGTTAAATAAAGGGTTAGAGTTATATACATAAATACCTGGTTAAATAAAGGGTTAGAGTTATATACATAAATACCTGGTTAAATAAAGGGTTAGAGTTATATACATAAATACCTGGTTAAATAAAGGGTTAGAGTTATATACATAAATACCTGGTTAAATAAAGGGTTAGAGTTATATACATAAATACCTGGTTAAATAAAGGGTTAGAGTTATATACATAAATACCTGGTTAAATAAAGGGTTAGAGTTATATACATAAATACCTGGTTAAATAAAGGGTTAGAGTTATATACATAAATACCTGGTTAAATAAAGGGTTAGAGTTATATACATAAATACCTGGTTAAATAAAGGGTTAGAGTTATATACATAAATACCTGGTTAAATAAAGGGTTAGAGTTATATACATAAATACCTGGTTAAATAAAGGGTTAGAGTTATATACATAAATACCTGGTTAAATAAAGGGTTAGAGTTATATACATAAATACCTGGTTAAATAAAGGGTTAGAGTTATATACATAAATACCTGGTTAAATAAAGGGTTAGAGTTATATACATAAATACCTGGTTAAATAAAGGGTTAGAGTTATATACATAAATACCTGGTTAAATAAAGGGTTAGAGTTATATACATAAATACCTGGTTAAATAAAGGGTTAGAGTTATATACATAAATACCTGGTTAAATAAAGGGTTAGAGTTATATACATAAATACCTGGTTAAATAAAGGGTTAGAGTTATATACATAAATACCTGGTTAAATAAAGGGTTAGAGTTATATACATAAATACCTGGTTAAATAAAGGGTTAGAGTTATATACATAAATACCTGGTTAAATAAAGGGTTAGAGTTATATACATAAATACCTGGTTAAATAAAGGGTTAGAGTTATATACATAAATACCTGGTTAAATAAAGGGTTAGAGTTATATACATAAATACCTGGTTAAATAAAGGGTTAGAGTTATATACATAAATACCTGGTTAAATAAAGGGTTAGAGTTATATACATAAATACCTGGTTAAATAAAGGGTTAGAGTTATATACATAAATACCTGGTTAAATAAAGGGTTAGAGTTATATACATAAATACCTGGTTAAATAAAGGGTTAGAGTTATATACATAAATACCTGGTTAAATAAAGGGTTAGAGTTATATACATAAATACCTGGTTAAATAAAGGGTTAGGGTTATATACATAAATACCTGGTTAAATAAAGGGTTAGAGTTATATACATAAATACCTGGTTAAATAAAGGGTTAGAGTTATATACATAAATACCTGGTTAAATAAAGGGTTAGAGTTATATACATAAATACCTGGTTAAATAAAGGGTTAGAGTTATATACATAAATACCTGGTTAAATAAAGGGTTATATATATAAATACCTGGTTAAATAAAGGAGAAATAAAAATATAAAAATCTAGTTGTCACACCTTTAGCTGCAACGATTC